>NW_028278169.1:305000-483906 GCF_059751315.1 Micrasema longulum | reverse complement strand
AGAAACTTAAAAATAAAATTATTATCAATTCTCACTGCATTAGCACTTCAATCGCAGCGTTTTAGAGATAATTTGAAATATACATTAGGGCAAGACTATTAGTTCTCGGGCGTTTTGCGCCAGTCCGGGGTCTGTAATTATTTCAGTGACTTCAAGTCGATCCTGCGGGGAATCAAACCCTGGACCTCAGGCATGGCAAATAAATGCATTAACCAGTACCCCACGAGGCCGTCTAATCTCCACTCATTTTTTTATTTTTTTTAATATGAGAGTAGTCTTAAGCCGAAATTGTAGTTTTTTATATTTTTTAATTCCATAGTTAATCATTTTGATAAGTATCTATCAAATTCCTTCGTTAATTTTTTTTTCTACCAATGAACGCTTTCGTCTTAACCGGTCCTGAAAATGCCTACCTAGACATCTACAGCGCGGGCTGACACTGTCCGGGCTACTCAGAAATACTGCATTACTGGATATCATACGATGGAGCAAATCCAGACGAAGATACTGATAGGATCATGTGAACAGAAGGAGCAACTATAAACTTGTGTACTCTGAAGCCAATGAGTCCCACTCGGAGAACGTCCGCCTAGAAGACCACCCAAGAGATGAAGGAACAGTTAGACCTCATCATCTCAGGAGACAAACTAGTTTTCTGTAACACGAATCTTGGGATATCTAAACAGATGAAGAAGAAGAACAAAATAGTACTTAGCAATAATAAGGTTGGGTGGAGAGGTAAGGCTGAGAGGTTTTTTTAAGTTTATTTTTTGATAACATTGAAGGTAGGGGTGAGGAATTGTGGAATGAAAGTTTTTCCAGAATTTTATGTTTTTGGATTATAAATGATTCATTATAATGCAACAGAATATAAAAAATTAATTTAAAAGCGCTAGAAATTTTAAAATTTGTGTGAAAGAGCATCGCATTTCAGCGGTATTTCTAAATCTCCGGCTTTGCAAATCACATTATAGATACAAATAATTATTTTCATTCGCTTAAAATTATTAAACTTTTGCAGTCTATTACAAATAAGAGCAAATACAACAGGGATGGAAAACATTTTAATACCCTTCTCTAAAATTGTCTTGTTTTTTTTTAAATCTTAGCAGCTTTCCAGGGGGTGAAATCCAGTCTTCTGTCTACAAACATTTAGACAAACTCAAAATATTGAACAATATATAATTAAGACAATCACAAATATAAACACCAAAGCAAAAAAGGTATGAAAAAGAGAAATTATCCATAAATTTAAAATCATTAAAACTGTAGAACAACAGTACAATATTCATTTCGTTATAATGAAATAAATGAAATGTTCGTTTTTATTAGTTTATTGAAAATTTCATTTTAACATGTTTTCAAGAAACTTCGCCATTCAATTAAATGTTCTTATGTAAAAACAAATTATGTTTTAAAAGTTGAATCACTTATTTTGAGATTATTCATTAAAATGAAATACATACAAACAACTTGTATTTTTTACCGTTTCAGAGCAATGTTAGCGTTTATATTATTATTATTGTTTATTTTACTATTTATTTATATATGTAAGTGTACATCTATGCATACATTTATGTGTGTAAATGTATTCGCATATATTATTTTAAATACCAACTACTGTAACTAGAACATAATATAAAAATGATGAAAATGTGAGGTGTTCATGTAGAAAATAAGAAATCAAGTGTTTTATGAGAAAAAATAAAATAAAATAAAATAAATAAATACAAGCTTTTTTATCTCGGTAGGTTTCAAAGCTAAATAGATAAGAATGGTTGAATAGCTTTGAAACCGGTCGGTAGAAAAAAAACATGTTTAGAAACAAAGTTGTTTTATTTATTTTATTATAATACTCTTATTTTTACCCCGCGATGACTGAACTTCCTTATTGTTGAACCATAACCTAGTTCTAGTAATATGTAACATACAATTCATTTAAACAAACAATCCCTCCGTTTCCCCGTGGGGTAGGTAGAAAGGATAGAATGCCACAGTGAAAATTTTACAATTTACTTAATAATTTTACAATATGTTCATAAACCACTGATTTTCTCATGTAAAACGGTTTGGGTAGGTAGAAAAAGTTGCGATATGCCCGACCTTATGCATTGGCATGTCAACGGTAAATGTAAATAAGGTGTTAAAATAAATAAATAATAATAAATAAAAAGTTAATGGATTATCATCCGAAACGTGTCATTGTTCTTCATTTTTCGCTGATTCAATGGAAATGGGAGATATGAATCACACGATTCATCACTTTATTCGGCCCACTGATTGATATAAAAGGCCATCCATAAATGGTAATTTATTCAGTTGCATTTTCTCGTAGAAGAGACAAGATGATTTCTAAATCATTCCTTCGATTCTCCTGTGTGGTACTCCTCTTGGTGCAGGTAAATACTTTTTTAATTCGAATATCGTTAACTGCTTAAAATTTCGATAACGTTTTTTATGAAGATTAAAAAATGATTAGTAAAATTTATTCAAAATGAATGTTCATGATTGGTATTAGCAAAAACAACGTGTTTTATATTTTGATTTATTTTCTAGGTCGCATATCCGTTACCATGTAGGCAACCATGTTCTTTGCCATTATGTGAACCTTGTTCACTCCCTCTACCGCTACCACTACCAGCAGCTCCATGCGCACCACCACTCCCACCAGCTCAATGTGCACCACCTCCGCCACCACCTTGCCCCCCACCACAACCAGCACCTTGCGCACCACCTCCACCACCACCTTGCCCACCACCACCACCCCCACCAGCACCTTGTGCACCACCTCCACCACCACCTTGCCCACCACCCCCACCAGCACCTTGCGCACCACCTCCACCACCACCTTGCCCACCACCCCCACCAGCACCTTGCGCACCACCTCCGCCACCACCTTGCCCACCACCCCCACCAGAACCTTGCGCACCACCTCCACCACCACCTTGCCCACCACCCCCACCAGCACCTTGCGCACCACCTCCACCACCACCTTGCCCACCACCCCCACCAGCACCTTGCGCACCACCTCCACCACCACCTTGCCCACCACCCCCACCAGCACCTTGCGCACCACCTCCACCACCACCTTGCCCACCACCCCCACCAGCACCTTGCGCACCACCTCCGCCACCACCTTGCCCACCACCCCCACCAGCACCTTGCGCACCACCTCCGCCACCACCTTGCCCACCACCCCCAGCAGAACCTTGCGCACCACCTCCACCACCACCTTGCCCACCACCCCCACCAGCACCTTGCGCACCACCTCCACCACCACCTTGCCCACCACCCCCACCAGCACCTTGCGCACCACCTCCACCACCACCTTGCCCACCACCCCCACCAGCACCTTGCGCACCACCTCCACCACCACCTTGCCCACCACCCCCACCAGCACCTTGCGCACCACCTCCGCCACCACCTTGCCCACCACCCCCACCAGCACCTTGCGCACCACCTCCACCACCACCTTGCCCACCACCACCACCAGCACCTTGCGCACCACCTCCGCCACCACCTTGCCCACCACCCCCACCAGCACCTTGCGCACCACCTCCACCACCACCTTGCCCACCACCACCACCAGCACCTTGCGCACCACCTCCGCCACCACCTTGCCCACCACCCCCACCAGCACCTTGCGCACCACCTCCACCACCACCTTGCCCACCACCACCACCACCACCTTGCCCACAACCTTGCATTCCTCATTGCTTGTGATTGTACTTATAATTTTTGACATGATTTTTAATAATGTTTTGTCATTCCATGATAGTAGAATGACAAAACCACCAGTGTACCACTCTGTATTAAATCATTTTTATCGTTTATATGTTTTTTATATATTTTTCACAAATATTATTTTCACTGTTGTAGCAGGCTAGAATTTGTTTTGAATAAAAGTATTTTTTAAATGAACAATGCATTTTTAATTTATTTTCAATCACAACTCAGATACTACGAATTCACTATTCCCTTTCCGCACTTAATGGAGCATAGGGCACTGGATTAGTACACCAATCGCAGCATATCTCGATCAATTTTGTTACATTAAGGTAAGATGATCAGTCTTACGCTTCAGGTACCAGTCCAGGGATTATGAAATATACTAGTGTGAATACACCGTTTTTAAATAAATATTTTATATATACCATCTCGGGAATCGAACCTAGACCTCTTGTCTTGTTACACTACGAGGCCGACAATATGAGTGTATTTAAGTTATGAATTATATAACAGTAATAAATATTAGTTAGTAATTGTAGATTCTATGGAGATAAAGTAATAAAATAGAATTGAGTTTTGGTCCGTGACTAGTTATTTTTTATTTATTTATTTTTTTGTATGTAGTTTTATTTGTACATTGGCAGGCCCATTGCCAAATGGCAATTACTTCCAACCAGCCAATAAAAAAATAGTTTTATTTTTATAATTTAAGTTGCAGAACATATTCAAAAGAAAATAAAGATTGAAAATCTAAGGTTATTAAAAAATAGAAATAAATTTATTTAGAAATACCATGCTTGAGTATGTCCAAATACTTGCAGACTGGCTGGATTTCCTCCCTAGGGAGTTATTCACATTTATATTTATTTCAACAGACTGGGAAAACATTTTTGAGAAGTCTAGGCATTTACAGGGCTTACGACCTGTCATTGGCTGGTTTAAGTGGCCACTTTTCACACTGTGTAACATTCACCATTCTGCCCATGTTTGAACATTCACATTTCCTCAACTCTTCTATATATTGACTTTTGTGAAGTAAAAGAGCTGAAACCTTTATCACGTGGGTTCATCCGGATGAACCAAATAACCTACTAGGCAACGCCTGAAAACAATTTTTCAATTTTTATACTTCTTCTTTTACCAGGTAGAAAAATGTCTAGACTTCCATATTCCCTTTTAAAAAATGTTTTTGCTCTCTGATGATATAGATTTAAATAAAATTCTTTGTCTATAAATTACCTTAACACAAAACTATTATTCAAGGGGAAAAAGGATAAAAAAGGAAAGAAGAAAGGAGGAGAGATTTAGGAAAATAAAGGAGATGTTTTTTCAGACGTGATTTAAACAGAGATAATGTAGTAACATCTTTGATGGTGCATGGGAGATTATTTCACAGTCGAGCCGCATGGACACTATATGAGTTAGAGAAGAAAGAGGAATTGTTTATGGGTATTAAAAGAGTGCTTTGAGAATTAGATCGAAGAGGTAAATCATGAACTGATAGGCGTTGAAAATTTTCGCGCAGGTATAAAGGAGCGTTAGGACTATGAAGTACATTGAACAGAAGTGAGAGGGAGTGATAGTCTCTTCGCTCTCTAATTTTGAGCCATTTCAGTTACCTACGATAATCAGAAATGTGCTCATATTACCAAAAATGTACCTTATGCATGTATTCTGAAGTCGTTCAAGTTTATTGAGTTGCTCACAGCATAAACCAGTCATGGAAACATCAGTGTAATCTATAATGGGTAGTATTAATGCTTGTACAAGAGTGCATTTAGTATTAATGGGTAAGAATTTTTGCAACCTTCTAAATGAGTGTAGACTGAAAAATATTTTGCGGCTTAATTTATTAGAATGAGCTTGCCAGCATAGATGTTCAAGTGAAGATACGTCCAGCTTACTGAGTAATCTTTGACTACTCGCAAACATAATTTGTGTTTAAGATGGGTTTACAAGGAAACAATACTCTTTTGTCCATGTTGACACGCAATTTAGTGTATAAGACATCGATTCTATTGCTTCGCTGGTGTTTTCAGGTCCACAATGAAGATATGGTTGTAAATCATCTGCATAGATATGATATGAACAATTGATACATTCTTCTATCAGATTGATAAACAGGGAAAATAGTAATGGTGATAAAACTCCTCCTCGAGGTACTCCAGCGACGATATCAACCCATTCCGATTGATGATCTGGTGTCTTGATACATTGTTGTCGAGCTTGTAAATACGATCCGAACCATTTTATAACCGGTTGTGTCATATTTAGTGTTTTGAGCCTAGCCAACAAAAGATCAAAATCCACAGAGTTGAAAGCGCTGCTGAAGTCGAGTAATGTTATCAAGGTTGACATTTTGTTATTCATTGCGTATCTAATGTCATATGTAACCTTAATCAAAGCGGTAGTTGTACTATGGCCCGCACGAAAACTGAATTGAAAAAAATGGTATTAACAAATTATTGTTAAAAACAAATAATAAAAATTAGTTAACAGTAAGTATATATAAGATAATATCATAATATCTGGTGCACAAAAATATTTGATACATAAATTTCAGAAAAAGATAATAATAAATAATAATACACATCAAAAACAGAGAAAAAATTGTACGAAAAATAAAGTTTTATTACGACATTAATAATTAGTTTTAAACAGTGCATTTAAGAACCCTTGAAAATGGATAATTGTCGTATTAAAAATGTCTACATCACAAGTAAATTTGTTGGTTAAGGAATGGAAACGCGGAATAGCAGATTGTCGTGCATAGTTAGTACCTACATACGTATGTACTCGTAGTTGCAAACAACTCCGTACTTTTAGTGACTCGATATGTAGTATTACATGTAGTATTATCACTGCGTGATACAATGAAAGCATCCACCCCTTTCCCGAAACTGTTCATAAAGATATCAATATCAATTTTTTAAAACTAATCAAGCGAAAATTTAATATTTCTTTACAATCAAACCACAAAAATAACAAAACAAATAAACTTTAAAAGCTTTCATTATACCCCTCAGTGCAGTATTGTCAATTTGTGATCAATCAAATACACATGGTCAGCACAATCACCTTTTTCTAATTTCCCAGTATGACAGTGGAGGAATACAGTGTTAGTTCCAAATTAAGACCGCGGCCGCACGCTCCAGATCCCGCATCGGAAAGGAAGAAGAACGTAGTAATACAAACAAATCAATCAACGACACGAAACCCAAATACATATAGGAAACATTAGAATAATTTGCCCAATACAACATGCACTCAATCAACAGAAGAAAAACAATACGTATCTATAACAAATCACAGAGGAACATCAAATTATCAAGACACTACCGGCAAAATCCTAACACAGATCCTAACATGATCTCTATCGAACTCAGGCGAAATTACTTTTCGTCATAGTACTGCATTCCTCGCAAAAACCTTTTTCCTAATACCAACAGTAGAAACAATCCTATGCAAAGACCTTAATCGTCCTTAAAATCTCTCAGACCTTAAAGCAGACGAAATGGGTCCTAGAGCATGGTCGGCGCGTGGTTCTCTTGAGTTAGTCTACTATTTAGATGAGTTAGTCTACTATCACTGTGTGATAGTATTTTTTATTTGAATTATCTTTCACAAAACAGTAAACAAAAAAAATCAAATAGAGATACTTGAATACAGGTCGAGAGTACGTGAAAAAGTATTAAAAAATATTTTTTTTTATTTATTGTATCAACTAGTTTACCGACCACAGATATATTAAACATCTATTTGGTGGTGCCGACCCAAGTATCGTACTATGAGACCAGCAAGTGTTATTTTTAATACACGTTTTATATTTCGTTATCACAAAAGTTTTTTTTTTTTTTTTTTAATTTTGGTCTTCCTCAAAGGTCTCCTCCTAACCAATGACATGAAGAAACGAGAAGCTTCTTAGTTTGTTTACTAAAATAATGTGTCTGTGCTGTAGATGCATATTAATAATGTTTTTTAACGCTTTTATGATTCACCAATTTATTTTAAGTTTGTGAGTCATTTTCAATGAGTCGTAAATGACTCGCTCTCAAAAAATGGAAATCAAGGTGTAGACGACCATGGTTCGAACCAAGGATCTCAAGGTCACGGACCAAAACCCGATTCTATTTTATTACTTTATCTCCATTAACTGACTAATATTTATAACTATTACAAAATTCCTAACTTAAAAATACTTATATTGTTGGCCTCGTGGTGTAATGGTCAGAGCTACCTACCATGCAAGAGGTCTCGGGCTCGATTCTCAAAATGGTTGATATAAAATATTTATTTAAAAAGGGTGTTTTCACACTAGAATATTTCATATTCCCTGGACTGGTACCTGAAGCGTAAGGCTGATCATCTCACCCTAATGTAACAAAATTGATCAAGATATGCTGCGATTGGCGTACTAATCCAGTGCGCTATGCGCCATTCAGTGCGTAAAGGGAATAGTGAATTCGTAGTATCTGGGTTGTGATTGAAAATAACTAAAAAATGCATTGTTCATTTAAAAAATACTTTTATTCAAAACAAATTCTAGCCTGCTACAACAGTGAAAATTATATTTGTTAAAAATATATAAAAAATAAAAATGATTAAAAACAAAGAAGTACACTGGTGGTTTTGTCATTCTAATATCATGGAATGACAAAACATTAATAAAAATCATGTCAAAAATTATAAGTACAATCACAAGCAATGAGGAATGCAAGGTTGTGGGCAAGGTGGTGGTGGAGGTGGTGCGCAAGGTGCTGGTGGGGGTGGTGGACAAGGTGGTGGTGGAGGTGGTGCGCAAGGTGCCGGTGGGGGTGGTGGTGGTGGGCAAGGTGGTGTTGGAGGTGGTGCGCAAGGTGCTGGTGGTGGTGGTGGGCAAGGTGGGGGTGGAGGTGGTGCGCAAGGTGCTGGTGGAGGTGGTGCGCAAGGTGCTGGTGGTGGTGGTGGACAAGGTGGTGGTGGAGGTGGTGCGCAAGGTGCCGGTGGGGGTGGTGGTGGTGGGCAAGGTGCTGGTGGTGGTGGTGGACAAGGTGGTGGTGGAGGTGGTGCGCAAGGTGCCGGTGGGGGTGGTGGTGGTGGGCAAGGTGGTGGTGGAGGTGGTGCGCAAGGTGCTGGTGGTGGTGGTGGGCAAGGTGGGGGTGGAGGTGGTGCGCAAGGTGCTGGTGGAGGTGGTGCGCAAGGTGCTGGTGGTGGTGGTGGACAAGGTGGTGGTGGAGGTGGTGCGCAAGGTGCCGGTGGGGGTGGTGGTGGTGGGCAAGGTGGTGGTGGAGGTGGTGCGCAAGGTGCTGGTGGTGGTGGTGGGCAAGGTGGGGGTGGAGGTGGTGCGCAAGGTGCTGGTGGGGGTGGTGGGCAAGGTGCTGGTGGAGGTGGTACGCAAGGTGCCGGTGGGGGTGGTGGTGGTGGGCAAGGTGGTGGTGGAGGTGGTGCACAAGGTGCTGGTGGTGGTGGTGGGCAAGGTGGTGGTTGAGGTGGTGCGCAAGGTGCTGGTGGAGGTGGTGGGCAAGGTAGTGGTGGAAGTGGCGCGCAAGGTGCTGTTGGGGGTGGTGGGCAAGGTGCTGGTGGAGGTGGTGCGCAAGGTGCTGGTGGGGGTGGTGGGCAAGGTGGTGGTGGAGGTGGTGCGCAAGGTGCTGGTGGGGGTGGTGGGCAAGGTGGTGGTGGAGGTGGTGCACAAGGTGCTGGTGGTGGTGGTGGGCAAGGTGGTGGTTGAGGTGGTGCGCAAGGTGCAGGTGGAGGTGGTGGGCAAGGTAGTAGTGGAGGTGGCGCGCAAGGTGCTGGTGGGGGTGGTGGGCAAGGTGCTGGTGGAGGTGGTGCGCAAGGTGCTGGTGGGGGTGGTGGGCAAGGTGGTGGTGGAGGTGGTGCGCAAGGTGCTGGTGGTGGTGGTGGTGATGGGCAAGGTGGTGGTGGAGGAGGTACGCAAGGTGCTGGTTGTGGTGGGCGGCAAGGTGGTGGAGGAGGTGCTGCACATTGAGCTGGTGGGAGTGGTGGTGCGCATGGAGCTGCTGGTAGTGGTAGCGGTAGAGGGAGTGAACAAGGTTCACATAATGGCAAAGAACATGGTTGCCTACATGGTAACGGATATGCGACCTAGAAAATAAATCAAAATATAAAACACGTTGTTTTTGCTAATCCTAATAATCAACATTCATTTTGAATAAATTTTACTCATTATTTTTTAATCTTCATAATAAACGCTATCGAAATTTTAAGCAGTTTATGATATTCGAATTAAAAAAGTATTTACCTGCACCAAGAGGAGTACCACACAGGAGAATTGAAGGAATGATTTAGAAGTCATCTTGTCTCTTCTACGAGAAAATGCAACTGAATAAATTATCATTTATGGATGGCCTTTTTATATCAATCAGTGGCCCGAATAAAGTGATGAATCGTATGATTCATATCTCCCATTTCCATTGAATCAGCGAAAAATGAAGAACAATATCACGTTTCGGATGATAATCCATTAACTTTTTATTTATTATTATTTATTTATTTAAACACCTTATTTACATAAACAGTTGACATGCCAATGCATAAGGGCGGGCATATTGCATTAAGGCAATTTCTTCTACCTACTTCAACCGTTCCATTTGAGATAATCAGTGGTATATGAACATATTGTAAGTGTATTATAAAATTTTCACTGTGGCATTCTATCCTTTCTACCTACCCCACGGGGAAACGGAGGGGTTGTTTGTTTAAATGAATTGTATGTTACATATTACTAGAACTAGGTTATGGTTCAACAATAAGGAAGTTCAGTCATCGCGGGGTAAAAATAAGAGCATTATAATAAAATAAATAAAACAACTTTGTTTCTAAACACGTTTTTTTCTACCGACCGGTTTCAAAGCCTTTCTTATGTTTATAGCTTTGAAACCTACCGAGATAAAAAAGCTTGTATTTATTTATTTTATTTTATTTATTTATTTCACATAAGACTTTTGATTTCTTATTTTCTACATGAACACCTCACATTTTCATCATGTTTATATTATGTTCTAGTTACAGTAGTTGGTATTTAAAATAATATATGCGAACACATAAACACGCATAAATGTATGCATAGATGTACATATACATATATAAATAAAAAGTAAAATCAATTATAATAATAATAAAAACGCTAACATAGTTTTGAAATCATAGAATTAAGAATAGTCCAGAAACCGCACACGCACATCAAACAGAAGGCGACTAAACTACTCATAAATGATTAGGTTTATGTTTTGATCCATTAGTTTCTTTGTAGACGTCGCTCAGTGCGCAACTCCTGATTTGAATTCAACTATGCCGTGTTGTGTCCTTTTAAAGTGAAAAAATACTGCTAGGATCTTAACGAAACAGGATGCAACCACATTTCATGTGTAATTAGCTAATGAATGTGTATATAACAAAAGCATTACTTTGAAATTAAATTATTTTGCCATCTGTCAGATTGTCGAAAAAACAAAATGGAAATTTCGTTAGTGTTTTTTCTATTACTGTTTGGTTTCACTAAATTGAATTTCAAAAAAATATTTTTTTAAATATTTTTATTTGATGAAATATTGTGGTATAAATATTTAAAATAATTTTTTTTATAGACGCATGCAATCATCTTTATAAATTTAAGTGAATATAGTTAAAAATATTTCAAGAAAGGTGGTGCCTAAGCGCCAAATTATTATAATGATCTAAGGAAGAGAAGAATTAAGAATATTGATATTTTTTCTATGAAGAAAAATTTGTTGGCTGGCGATGGTCAAATGGTGAATGTTAGTATAAAGTTGGATTTCTAGTAAAAAGGCATTTTAGTTCAAGATTAAAGAACACATGAGATATTAAAAAAAAAAAAAAATTAATTTTTCCAATCATCTCGTAAATTTTAATCACGATTTTAATAAGGATACAGGAGCTCAAATTTTACTTAATATTCCCCTAATATGTAATCAAATAACTTTTTAATACATCCCAATTTTTTATTTAAAAATTAACCAACCGTGTAACGTTCAACCACTAAGCCCGTCCCCTTCTTAACTCTTCCCCTAAAAATTCTGTGATATATTTCTGAATATTATAAACCTAATTTTAGTGCATCTTCTGGCATAGTGGTGTTTGCGTCCCCTTTAACTCTGCATATAATTTGTGAATTTTTTGTAAATAACATGTTTACTACGGTGACAATAAAGGCCATAGTGTATTTTAGTATTCGCATGTTGGAGTAGTGAAAGTCCCGACAAAGAGACGGGTACGTCTCGAAACCGGTAGACAGGAAAAGTCAGTGAGTGGTTAACCACTTATATAGTGTTTACTAACATTAATCATTATTTTGTTTATTTCTTACGAATTGTTTGTCAATTATTAAGATTTTGGGAAATATTTACATAAAATTACTTCGCGGTGAAAAAAAAAACTCGTTTTTAATTGGCTGACAGAATCACTTATTTGGATTATGAAGTACATCGTTATTTTAAAATTCATAAATATTTTACTTATTGACTTGCTTAATAAATAAATAAATAAAATAAATTAATTTCAACAATGTTTGATTATGTCCAAATGCTTGCAGACTGGCTGGATTTCCTCCCTAGGGAGTTGTTCATATTTAAATTTATTTCAACAGAGAGGGAAAACATTTTTGAGAAGGGAATATGGAAGTCTAGGCATTTACAGGGCTTATGGCCTGTCATTGGCCGCTTTATGCTAACCTCAGCGCGCTTAATCATGTTAAAAAATCTTCTTTTGAAGAATCATATTTTTCAAAATTTTACAACTCTCAATTTTGTAAGCATTTAAAAAATCATGATTTATAGTATTTCTGTATCTGAATAAACTTTAATTCTCCCTTTTACGAATTAAACGGAATCGCCGATATAGAAACCAATGAATCCGCACCAATTAATGTATGACATATCAGCAAATTATTTGTAAGCTTGTTGTGCATTTTTGTTATTATGAAATTAGTAATAACCAATCAAATAATATTATGTTAAATGTATTTAATATCAAAGAATTATTTTCGATGTTGTTTTAACTTTTTAAAAACAAATTATATCAAAAATATAAATTTAATAATAGTGTTTTATTTAATATTAATATGTTTTTTCACTATTCATTTCAACTACACAATTCAAAATTACGACATAATTCCGCTGAAATGAAAATATCATATTTTTTCTACCACCACATTTTCAGTTTCAGTTTTATTTTTCTTCAAAGCAGGTCGATTGTTCCAAATATAGAAAAACGGTTGTTCCAAATACAGACAAAAAAAACAAAGTTGATGTTTATAATTCATCGTGAAATCCAAAAACGTATTTATTTATTTATTCTTTTGCGGTTGCTGTATAAAATATAATATTCATTCACCGAGGGAAATATTTTATACAGTTTTGATAAATGTCCTAAATACATAGTTAACCGAATTTCATTTGGCCTGATCCATTCCTTAATATGTGCGCAACCTATTCCCACTATCCACTTCTTAAGATAATATTTATTATGTAAGAACATACTTGCTAATTGTCCTTCTTTTTCTTCTTCTTCAGCCTTGCTCTCACCCCTGCTGGATAAATAGGATCACCGAAATCTTATGCGTAAATTAGAATATCTGGGAATACACGGTGACTCATTTATATGGTTTATCTCTTATTTAGATAAAAGACTTCAGTAAATTATAGTTGAAGGATATAAATCTGGTTTTTTCTCCATTGCGTCTGGTGTACCACAGGGATCACACATTGGGCCACTTTTATTTAATGCCTATATTTATGATACTTAATTATGTTTCGAAAATTCCCATTACCTTTGTTATGCTGACGATATAAAAAAAAACAAAAATAAGATGTAGAGATGATTGTGCAAAATTACAACAAGACTTATATGCATGATCAAATAACTCTATTGAAAACAAAGTTCATATCAATGTTTCTAAATATTACAAAATATCGTTCACTCTAAATAAAAATGAAATTAAATATGACCATGATAAATGAAAATATAATTAGAGAAGCCAACAAAATACGTGACTAAGGAATTATTGTGGACTCAAAATTTTATTACAATGTCATAAAGATACAATAATTAAGAATAAAAAATGTCTGGATTTATCGTGCGGCTGGGTATATCTTTTAAAAACTTCAGTACATTTATAATGATATACATAAACATACGTACGCCCCCATTTTGAATATTGTTCTGCTATCTGGTCCCCTGTTGAATTTAAATTTAAAAATTGAATATTAATAGAATTGACAGTGTTGAAAAAATTCCTGAAACAAGTAGAATTCAAATTTCATTTGCATTTTCCAAATTAAATAGATTCGTGAAAATTTTAAAACCTTGATTCATTAACACATAGAAGAGATATCTTTGATCAGATCCTGCTTAACAAAATTGTAAAAAATAAATTTGATTCCCCAGAACTAATTAATCAACTTGTTTATCGTGTTCCCTCCAGACCAACTAGACTGTCTGATATTTTCTCCATTTCTAACATCAAAACTTATCATTGGAAACATTTTACCACCCTTCGTACAGGTGAAACATTTAACAAGAATTTTAAAAGTCTTTATTTAATTAACACTCCATATACACAAAAGAGAACTTATAGGCTTGATTCAGAATAACAGAGAATAGACGTTTTGTCATTTTTTGCTCTTTATTTCTCGTCATCAAATTAAATGCAAATTTCCATTTCTTCTTTTCTTCATTCATCCTTCACCACTTCTCATATTGATGAAACCTAAGTACCTTCTATTCCTTCCCATTATCTCTTTGTAATGCCCAAATTTGTTTATTCTTTTCTTTTTTTAATATTTAATGTAATTATTATTTATATATTTTAAACCGTCGTCTCTTCATTTTAGTATAATTAAGTGAATACACCATCAGAGATGAAGAACATTTTAGAGGATGTGAATAAAGAGACTTGACTTCTTTATTCACCGTTTCTAAAATGTTCTTGATTTATGTTGTAATATGTTAATATTAACAGCTCCTAAGGAGGTTGAGTCCAGTTCTCGTATACAAAAATTTGAACAACCTCAGAACATTATTAAGTGAATACATGTTATTGTATGGCAGGACTTTTATTTATATATACATTTTTAATAGTTTATATGAATAATAACTTAACCTGTACATCTGTTTGTATTCTAAAAAAATATATGAATAATATTTTTTGTTACTTTCCATGTTATTTTAAAAAGAGTTTCCCGTATACGGGCAAAATAAAAAAACCTTGCAATAGATTTCACTAAATGGCTACTCTCAAAAAAAAACTTAAAAAAGGAAAATGAGAGGGTATTATTATGTCTCGCGGTTTACTGATAAGAACCTTTGCCTACCATTTGCCGGGTTTGATTACCGGCATGGTCAAAATAAAATATGTATTTAAAAGTGCTCACTTTACTGTATTTCTTGCTGACCATGGACTGGATCTGCAGCGTAAGACATTCATGTAACCATAAATTAAGATGCATTGCAATTGTTATATTAACACAGAGCCTTATCCATCACTGGTTGCGAACAGGGAATTTGTGATAAATTTTCGAATTTTTAAACAGTTTTATGGGAGTCGATGAAATAATACAGAACATTTTATTTTTTTGTTTTCATTTATTTGTAGGACAAAATATGACATCTGATTGTTTCTTTAAAACAAATGGGCAAATATAATTAAGCGCAGTAAGGAGAGCATGGTGGAGGCGAAGATGGTGCGCAAGGTGTGGGTGGTGGGCAAGGTGGTGGTGGAGGTGGTCCGCATGGTGCTTGTGGTAGTGGAGGTGGTGGGCAAATTGGTGGTGGAGGTGGTGCGCATGGTACTGGTGGTGGTGGTGGGCAAGGTGGTGGTGGAGGTGGTGCGCATGGTGCTGGTGGTGGTGGTGGGCAAGGTGGTGGTAGAGGTGGTGCGCATGGTGCTGGAGGTGGAGGTGGGCAAGGTGGTGGAGGAGGTGGTGGGCAAGGTGGTAAAGGAGGTGGTGCGCATAGTGCTGGAGGTGGTGGTGGGCAAGGTGGTGGTGAAGGTGGTCCGCATGGTGCTGGTGGTGGTGGAGATGGTGGGCAACATGGTGGTGAAAGTGGTGCACATGATGCTGGTGCTGGTGGAGGGGGTGGGCATGGTGCTGGTGGTGGTGGAGGTGGTGAGCAAGGTGATGATGGAGGTGGTGCGTATAGTGCTGATGGTGGTGGTGGGCAAGGTGGTGGTGGAGGTTGTGGGCAAGATAATGGCGGAGGTGGTGGGCAAGGCGGTGGTGGAGGTGGTGCGCATGGGGCTTGTGGTAGTAGTGAGTAAGGTGCTGGGGGAGGTGGAGGTGCAAGTGGTTCACATGGTGCTGCATGACGTGCGAGAGATTGCGAGAGTAGTTGAAGATATGATATAAAATGCTGAGCTGAGGGACTCTGCCTTATGTGACGGAGACTTAGATCATGACTGGAGCGATGACATGGTAACGGACTTACTACCTATAAGAAATTTAAAAAATAAACTTTAAATTATTTAACAATTCCTTAAATTTTAACATAAATCTAAATGAAATTAGTTTTACCTGTAGTAATAAGAGTATCGCTACACATGAGATTCCGGCGATTCCTTTAGAAGACATTTTGTCTTCAGAATAACACTGCACACACTGAATATTGAACCGTAATTGTTTTACTCTTTTATACAATTTTGTTATTTACGTGATTTTTTGGGGAATTTCTTATTGTGGCTATTGATAGGGTAATCAGTTTATTTCTACATGAATTTTGCGATGTCTTCTCAATATAAATTATAAATACGTGTTGAAAAGACAACTATTTAGAAATAATTAAATAAGTCACGGTCAGCAATAAATTAATTCACACGTTTAACTAATTGACAATATCCACACACACAAGCTCTGTACGAGTATATGCCTGGATTTTTTTCCCTTCTAAAAGGGGTCTTCCGTATTGTTTAAATGCGTGTCAATCTTATCAAATTATCGTGATAGTAAAATTCACTGTTAAATGTTCTTGTCTTCAAAGATACAGAAATACTAAAAATAAACTTTTCATTTGTGGCCTCAAGAGTATTAAATATCCTAGAGTTCTCCTAAACGAAAGCCATTTTCAGGAGACTGCTGCGTGACATTGCATAGATTTGTGTACTAAAGGGTTTTTCAATAAGGGCGGGTAGATGTTAAAATGAAATAAAACATGTTGTGTGTGAGGTATTAACAAAAAACTTTTTTTTATTTGAAAGGCCCATATGTACCATTAAGTAAGAAATATGACATTGTTTAAAGGCCCGCCTCGGCTTTTTACGGTGGCACGAATCCGAGTGGTCCAATTTTCAATGACTCTTCCGCGTAGATCCGGCTGAATTTGAGCGATGGCTTGTGTTTAGGGCATCAGTAGTTACAGTTGTTACACATTTATGAGTAGTTTAGTCGCCTTCTGTTTGATGCTCGTATGCGGTTTCTGGACTATTCTTAATTCTATGGATATAGGTATATTTAAAAGAAAAATAATAATTATAAATACGAGACAAAGAAAAAAAAAACATTTTAATAATAATTATATAAATTTAAATTAAGGATATAAAACAGAAAGAAATAACATTTCAAACAGTTAAGAGTAATAAATAAAAATGTTATCAAACTAATAAAATGAAACAAAATAAGCTTAACACGTCGTACAATGTTATGTAAAAATCATGCTTTAAAAATTCATTCAAATTATAATAATAAAAATAAACTTAACTACACATTAAACCAGGTTTTGGTTCGTTTATATTCTAGACTGAGGTGCAGAACATAAATCCGAGGATATTTGCTATTCAAGACATTTCTGTTGCCTAGAGGCGATTCATGAGGAATAGATACGAGTCTGTCTACCCACTGGGATTACATATTTTGTTCAATATTTTTGTTACTTTTTACAGTCTGAACTGTCTGTCGGGGGGTGTAATATTCGTCTTATTTCTGAAATACTCGTAAATTCTTAAATATTGGAGAAGAGGAGAATCACAAAATAAAATAAATACAATGCATATAGGAGGAGATGCATCTAAAAAAAAACTTAAGCAGTCCATGTTTTCATAAAAAATCAGTTGCATCAAAAGCGCTAAAGTTTTATAAAACTTGTCACACAAAATGACCAATAATTGCTTATAAAATAATGAATAGTTATTGATATTATATTACCAAAATTGCGGTGTTAAATTCACAGATCTTCGGTTTTGGAATGCCATTGAAAATATAATTTATTTGTGAAATAACAAACTTGATTCGGAATCCCAGAAAATTGACGTTTTATTTTATTTTAATCTTTATAATTCTTGTTCTTATTTTTTAACGATCTGAAGATCTATTGTGGCGGGTCCCCGTGAACAGTTCTCGCCTTCGAAACTCAGGTCTTTAAAGAGCTTGGCTACTGTGTGGAAGGCGAGAGTTCTCATTTTGCTAAATCTCACTCTCCAAGTTCAGATCCGTAAAGGATCGGGGTATTGAGTAGGGGACGAGCTCTTTATCATCCTTAAATTTGACCAGTGGCCCCCAAATGCGGTTTCTTTTAAAGCAATTTATTCACATAGAATATGTGACAACATCAGAAAAACCCCGTTAATCAGTTCAAACAATCTTCTTATTACTTCGATTAGACTTAACGCTAATGGTATCAAGATTTATTTAGCATGCAATTTTACACGCCAACTTTCCTTCAATTTTGTTTATTCAGAAAAAAATGTTCATTTATCTTTTATCACTGCTTTCTTCCTTAATTTTCCTTCCCACAACCTCATTGCTATGCTGGTATTTTTTTCTTTTTATTTTTTATCATTCATCATTAAAAAAAAACTGGTGTTGCTCAATGGATTTTAAAAAGTCGTTAGTAAGAAATTCTTATAATTTTTTTCAAGCCCTTTTCTTTTTTCTCAATCAAATATGTTTTTTGATTGGATTCTGACATAAAATTATAATTTTCATTTTGTTTACGTTTATGTTAACGAATTTTGAAGAAATACTCATAATTAAAAAAAAAAAACAATTACCTTTACTTTATCTTTTTTCACATTCCAGCAGCATCACGGTTTTTGGTGGAATATTTAAGTGAATTATAAACATACGATTTTTAAAAATCGATCAAAGTGATAACGGGCAATCACTATAGTTTAGGGTGGGCATTTCTATTTTGCTCTATGTTTCTATCTAAAATGTAAACTCTGAATCACACAAGCCATAATAACACAAGTGGTGAAACTACAACAATGATGCGGGATGAAACAAGAGTCAGAAAGGGTAGGAATGAGATTGGCTTCATGATTAAGTGAGCATCTAGAAGTGCTTTAGGAAATATTAATTATTAATAAATATAGTGAGATAATTGGCCTCGTCGAAATAGGAATATGATGAGTCTATTTGCATGTACTTGGCTTCGTGTTTTTTCTATACGACAATTAATTAATCTACTTTGGTACAAATTAATTTGTCAGCATGTGTCGCACTCCGAGTATAAACTCAAGTTGGTACATGATTACAACACCAGGTTTACTAGTATGGAAGGGCTAGCTGTTCCTAAATACTGCAATAAATATGGCAAAAGGACACTGCAATACAGTATACCTAAAATATTTAACATGTTACCAAACAATATTAAACATACTGAGTTAAATACAGGAGTGCGACGTTTGCTCAAATTATGGTTATTAAAAAAAGTTTTTTGTATTAGTGATAGTTTTTAATTTTTCATAATGTAATATGTAATTGTTTTTCAAGTAAAATTATTTGTTAATGTAGGTTAAGTGTAAATAATCGATGTAATTTATAAGAACCTGCTGACGAGTTGTATGTATGCAACTCAGCAGGACTTTAATTTAAGACTATTGTGTAAATATTTTTGAAAAGTAAATTTAAAAAAATAAAAAAATACTTTGTATTCTTCCACATTTGTCTGTTAGAGCATAAAACACAAAAGTTCATTAACTTCCGAAATAGACAAAAATATGCATATTTGTCTTATCTTTGTCCAAATATGAATTAAACGATTGAATTTACCGTTCACAGAACCCAATGATTGTAGTTATAGAAAAAAATATAGGGTTTCAAACATTAAGTTGATAGAAAAATCGCTTTCCTGAACAAATGTCCAAATGCGACTACTGTGGTTTATTTTTTAAGGTACAGATTTGAATTTGAGTTATCCGGCAAACTGTTTTCATAACTTATTATTTAAGTTTAAGATTGTTCAATCATTTCTTCGGGTAGCTAAATTTTAGTGAATACCTACGCACATCTAATTAGATAGCAGGCCAGGTAGGTATTTTTATTAAATTCAATAATTAGTCCCTCAGGCGAATGTGCGGAAAAACAATGTATGATAGGTGCCCTAATGTCGAAATTAGAGCAGAATGCAAGGCTGAGTTAAGCATTATCGACAAAATTAAGAAAGGTCTTTTGCGATGGTTCGGACATGTGGAGCGAATGAATGATGAAAGAACGGCTAAAAAGATTTATGATGCGAATGTGTCTGGTTGTAGAAGTCGAGGAAGGCCGAGAAAGACATGGCATGATCAAGTACAACAAATTCTTGAAAGTGGTCATGTGAAAAGTCGGAATAATCGACGTGCGTGCATGAGAAGATGTATGAATGTGAAGGAAGCAAAGGAAGTGTGCCAGGACAGAGTGGTGTGGCGTTCTATCCTCTCTGCCTACCCCTCCGGGGAAATGGCGTGATGGTTAGTTAGTTAGTTAGTTAGTGCTTATTTCTAAAACCGTTAATGATTTTTTTCTGTGATGAATCACGCGTTGATAAAAACAACAAATAAAATATGATCATGAATATCTTGTATTTTTATAAAAATATTTGCATTCCAAGCGTTTTTATCACATGAAATTCATGGAAAAATCCAATTTACTCGTACATCAGTGATAAGTCAAACAAAACACGTATGATGATTATGAATTTATTGTTATCGTTATTTAAAAAAGCACGTTCTACTCAAATGTTTGAGTATAAAAATGTCAAAGAGTTCGAAATCAATATTCAGTTGCAGCAGTGTTTTTAGACAAGATGGCTTCTAAGGGGTACCTTGGGATTTCTTGCGTAGCGGTGGTACTACTGTTAATCCAGGTAAATAATTATTTTACTATAGCTTTATTTTTATTCAGTCAATAATTTTCATTTAATAATTAATAAAATAATTGTCATTTGTCATAAAACTTTGTCAGAGCTAATTAAACATCAAAGTTTACTATATTCGACTTAATTTTAAATATTTTATTTCCCACAGGTAGTAAGTTCATCGCCGTGTCATCGCGCCGGTTGTTATCCTCGTCCCCACCTTGTAAAGGAAAGATCTTCACTGGAGCATATTTTACCATATCTTCATCTACTTTCACCATCTTATATACGGCATCCAATACCATGCGCAGCACCTCCACCACCTCTGTGCCCACTACCACCTTCAGCACCATGCGCACCACCTCCTCCACCACCTTGTCCACCACCTCCTCCACCACCTTGCCCACCACCTCCTCCACCACCTTGCCCACCACCTACTCCAGCACCATGCGCACCACTTCCTCCGCCACCTCACCCACCACCTCCTCCACCACCTTGCCCACCACCACCTCCATCACCATGCGTACCACCTCCTCAACCACCTTGCACACCACCTCCTCCACGACCTTGCCCACCACCTCATCCACCACCTTGTCTACCACCTCCTCCAGCACCATGCGCACCACCTCCTCCACCACCTTGCCCACCACCTCCTCCACCACCTTGTCCACCACCTCCTCCACCACCTTGCCCACCACCACCTCCAGCACCATGCGCACCACCTCCTCCACCACCTTGCCCACTACCTTGCCCACCACCTCCTTCACCACCTTGCCCTCCACCTCCTCCAGCCCCATGCGCACCACCTCCTCCACCACCTTGCCCACCACCACCACCAGCACCATGCCCCCAACCATCACCTGTACCATGTGGTCCACCTCCGCCTCCACCATGCCCACCACCACCACCAGCACCGTGCCCACCACCACCACCAGCACCATGCCCCCCTCCACCACCAGCACCATGCGGTCCCCCTCCGCCACCACCATGCCCATCACCACCACCAGCACCTTGCGCACCACCTCCGCCACCACCTTGCTATGCACCATGCATTCCACACTGTGTTTGATAATGTATACGCTCTTTATATTTTTATATCATACGCTTTCTTAATTTAGAATGTAGAGATTTTACCCATCATTGATTGTAAAGGTTTTACACATGATGCTGACTTAAAATGATTTAGTTTTTTTTAATGTACGAAAACTTTGAGCAAATAAAATTCATAAATATAATTATTTTTCTTTAATTTATTTGAGAGAGATTAGGCCTTGTGGTTGCATGTGTCACACTCATTTATTTTCTTTTTCTTTTTCATTATCTCCTTATTTTGTTGTTTTTTTTTTTTCTTTGAATTTTTATAATAAATGTTGTTTAAACGACTTATTATTATATTTTTTATATGGTTCAAACCGTTGGTTTATATTGTAGTGTTTATGTTATACATATAATTGGATGGCAGGTCACATTACGTTTTTTTTTTAAACATTTATAACTCCAAGTATACGCATTGTAACCCGTAAATTAAATCTCTTTCTATTCCAAATAAAATAGGAACTAAATTACCATTATGAATTATGACTAGTCGCTATTTAAACCTCTATTCATTTTGTTAAATCTGTGTAATTGATATTTTTATCGATTTTCTTATTTGTTTCAAATGGATGTACGGGATTTTTATAAATAAAATAAAATAATGCTCATACTTGGGGATTAATAAAGAGTAAGAGAATACATAACTGCCATCCAATTATAATTATCTGTTCATATAATTTTAATAAAATAAAGCGACGCTTTAAATAATCTAAAAAATAAAATGACAAGTTTTTTAAATAATGTTCTCGGTAAGTATTTGTAAATTAAAATAGAAGAAATTGCGACAAAACAAGGAGATAGTTGAAATGGAAAATAAGAAATGTGTCGAGTAGTGGTGACAAAGTGATTAATGAAGGAAAGTAGAAATGCAAAATTACATTTGATTTGGTGGAGAGAAACAAAGACAAAACGTCTCTTTTGTTATTCTGAATCAATCTTTTTAGTTCTTTTCTGTAACTTTTATATGAGGGTAAATATGTATGGACTATTAAAATTCATATTATAATTTTCACGAATACGAGGAATGGTAGAATGTTCCCAGTGATTAGTTTTAATATTGGGAATATAGACAAGATTAGACAGTCTAGTTGGTCTGGAGGGGACGCGGTAAGCAAGTAGATTAATTAGTTGTGGGGAATCAAACTTATTGTGTATAATTTTATGAAGCAACTGGTCGAAGTAGTGAATCAAGGTAATGAAATTGTAAAGTAACCTTGTAGTTTGGAAGATGTAAATTAAATTTATATTCTACTGTATAATATCTAATTTTAAGAAATCTGTTCTAGATAGTAAAAATGAAATGTAAATAAAATATAAAATATATTCATAAATGTAATACGAACTCCCTCTCTAAACACGAGTTTTCACTCTATTTATTTATTTATACTTTTAAAATGTGTGTATTATTTTTTTTATACGTAATAATGTGTGGGGTGTCCCGTGCCAAGGGAAACATTTTACAATAAGTGAAACATGCCTTAAATTAGTTATTAAACATACTTTACATAATAAAGAAATAAAAATGTAATTGAGATAATTAACCCTAATTATCTTAGAGAAGTAGAAACTTTATTTTTAATTGTGTATGTACCAACTATATTGTAATTTTATATGTACTTATTTTGTCAATAAAAATACTTGTTTCAGGAATTAAGTTTCAACACTGTCAGTTTTACTAACTAAAAAATTATAAACAGGTGGCCAAATTAATAGAAGGGCAATTTATAATTTTCTATTTTTAAGATTTTCAAATATTTACACCGCATAAAAAAATTGAGATTTTGTATGCCTTGTTAATTATTATTGTTTCTAAATGACTATTGTTATTTAATTTCGAGTACAAAAGTCTTAGTCACGAACTTCATTAGCTTCTCTAATTTAATTTTTATTTTTCATATTTATATTTTATTTTATTTTCAAATCCTACTTAATGCTTACAATTTCATAAATCAGGCTCCAGTCGTACTAATCTCCCATATCATTTAAATTTGAAGTTTTAACTAAGAAAAATTGGAGCATTGTAAAAAGATTCATATTTTACGAGTAATTTCCGAAATTGAAAATTAAAAGTATTATATTAAATGCATTTTTCAAGTCAAGAAACCTCTCTCTTCCCTAAAACCACGGAACATTCGTTTCTAAGTTGTTTCAAACACTTGGTTTTTTTTTTAAAGTTCCTCTCGTTTATGTGACTTTTATTAGACAGTTTCCTAGGTGATACATCTTCGAGAAACGTGGTTTCTCGTAAAATCCTTAGATTCTAATATTGGTCACCCTATGAATAGAGCCATGGGCAAAATGAGAATTGAAAAATGACTTTAAATTTAAATATGGTTGAAACTTTATTTAAAATGTGGCTA
Source organism: Micrasema longulum (assembly GCF_059751315.1). Classification (NCBI taxonomy): domain Eukaryota; kingdom Metazoa; phylum Arthropoda; class Insecta; order Trichoptera; family Brachycentridae; genus Micrasema; species Micrasema longulum. The sequence goes on along the minus strand of NW_028278169.1, from coordinate 459,655 downwards.
AAGTTGGTTTAACGTATATGTCTGCATAAATCAAAATGTGAGATCTTTGAAAATTTTCGTCGACTGCTGGCATTGCGTCAATGTAAGCGTAAGCAAATATTGTTTTGATATTAATTTTATAAATAAGGCTTTTTCTGAATTGCTGTGCACTCAATTTTGTTAAAAATGAAAACGTTTCGTTGAAAACAAACTAAAGCGACGACATGTATACCCACACATAGAGCACGCTTTTGTGGGTCTTTTTTGTTTATATGATAGTGTATTTTGCATAATTTGTAATATTTATTGTAAAAAGCAAAAAAAAACAATTACTGATTAAATTTAATTAATTTGATACGGTTATAAATCCTTTATTCTTACTTTATCCTTACTGATTTTGTTTTTACAAGTTCGATATGAACTTCCATCAAGAATATTCACTCACAAACTTGAATGTATGCAAATATAATAGAACGCCAAACGTTTCTATCTTAGCGATCCTAACTTCATTCATTTTATTTTTAATACAGGCGCTGCGCCGCACAGTGTTTTGACCCATACAAGCTACAAGATAAAAAGTCACTTTTGAATTCTTAAACGATGACGTCATGGGGGCATTACCAGATAGTTAGTGTGACGATTGTAAGCCTAATTGGGGTGATTAATGCTTAGGGTGATTCATACCAGAATATGAAAGTCGGATAATTGGTTTTTGAAAGCCTAATTACATTTATTTGCATTTTGGCGTCCGACGTGTAAAGGTTGTTTATCAAGTTTAAAGTTTTTTATATCTATTTAAAAAAAAATGGAAGCTATTTTGGAAGGTATGTTGTATGGTTTTTTTTCTAATATTTTAATGTATTTCATTTAGGTATTTAAAAAAACAATAATTTAACTTATGTATTTTTCAGTAGTTAAAAAAATATCAATTTCTAACTTCTCGAGAATTTATCTCGGAGAGTATATCAAAGTAGCAAAATATTATTTTTATTTTTCAATAGACCAATTTATTGTTAATTCATTACAGTTTCGATATTTTACCGCACGAAGTTGCATCTATCTTATTTTGTTATTTTACAGGTACCAGATACGAGATTTCCAGGCAAGAATTGTACGTGATGTGGAAGAGTTTGACGAAGAAAGAAAGGCTTCAAGGAGTGTTAAATATTATTGTTAGTAAATTTGAAGTCGGTGAACTAGGTGCAAGTGGTGAAAAACTGTTAAAAAATCAAATTAAGCTTATTTGTTTAAATTTAAGCAGAAAATTGACCGAATCTGGCTGTAAACTAGATAGATTTGTTAAAAAAAAAATTGAGTGGCTCGACGGTAGTGAAAATATTTTGACATGTGAAAACTTTCGACAAAGTCCTTCAGTAGACATGAATAAACCATCTACGTCTACTGGAAGGCCCGCAAAGGATTTTGGGGCATGCAGTGATCAGTGCAAAAGGACAAAAGTGCGTGATTTAGTGAGTACGAAGACATCTGAAGAACTTTCGTTTGCCACGCAGGTATCTATTCGAGCATCAGGAAAACGCACAGTTGCCGATCTCTTAAAAAAAATTTTGAAAGCTACTCCCAATGAAGTAGCAAAAATACGTAGGGAACGTCAACAAGTAAACAAACAGCGGGCACTGACAATTGAGGAAGCGCTAAGTTTATACGTTGACTGTAAGTTATCTTCGCATTCCTACAAAGTTATGCGTAAAAATGCCATAAAAACCGGCCACAACATATAACCGGCATTTTATAGTTTAAGAAAAGCAAAAAAAGCATGTTGCCTGAGCGAGGAATTTGTCAAAATAACGGAAACTAGTGCAGAAATCCAGCTACAAGCGATTTTAAATCATACGGTGGAACGATTGCTAAATGTAGAATCAGAAGTCTTAAAAGAAAGAGTTCCTTCAGGTTCTGTACTGACTCTTATATGCAAGTGGGGTGGAGATGGAAGCTCGGGACATAGTAATTAAAGACAGAAATTTCACACAGAGCATGCAATAGATGAATTTTTATTTATTATGTCTTTCGTTCCAATACAACTAATGCTTAATGATGACCCTAATATAGTAATTTGGCAAAATTTAAGCCCTTCCTCAACCTCTTATTGTCGTCCTATTAAATTTATTTTCGCCAAAGAAACTGATATTTTTACTAAGTCTGAAATCGAAAAACTTCAAGATGCAATTGAAAAACTTGAAAATTTTAATGTTAATATTGGAGGTGTAGTATTGTCCATAAAATTTAAAATGCTTTTAAAAATGGTAGATGGTAAAATTTGCAACGTTTTGGCTGAAAATAAGTCAACCATGTCCTGTTATATTTGTGGCGCCAAACCCAGTGAAATGAACTCTATTAGTATTAATAGAGTTTCTCGACAAGAATTTTATTCTTTTGGCTTTTCTACATTACATGCTCTTTTTATATTTCTCAAAATACATCTATTTGAAAATCACTTATAACAAATGTTTTATTAAAAAACCTTTAAGTTTTATCATCATCATACCATATCCGCTCCCTATGTGGAGCATATGGATTCCATAATCTGCCTCCGGCCAAGCGATCGACCTCCCGTATATCCTCCCAAGTTAAGTCCACGTACCGCAACTCTGACGCAAACTGCCCACAAATTGTCAACAGTGGACGACCAGGACGCCAAGAACCTGATGCCTTGTAACATAGGCAAGCGTGGTTAAGACTCTCGGAAGGCATACGTAGTACATGGCCTTGCCAGCCAAAACGCCTTGGATGACAGTAGATACCAAGGGTTGCTGTGTCCGTTGCCTCACTTCTGTGTTCCTTACAATGCCAAACTTTTAAGTTTATTTAAACACTTTCAGTTGTCATGTTTAACATAATAAAATCAGCTGTAAAATGGTTATTCTGACAAAACAAGTGAAGGCAGATTAGTTCTCTCGGGTGAAATCTTTATTTTATGCCTAAGTATCTAATATAATTTTCAATGATTTATTTTATAGGTTGACCGATTTATCAGTCAATAGAATTAAAGTAATTATTTCAATTATTTATGATCCTTAAATACATTATTGGATGCAGATATCAATTTCCAGAAAATTTATTTCGTTTATTAAATAACAAAATGTGACATATTTTTTGTAAAACGAATTATTATTACATTATTATTATTATTTAATAAAAAAACCTCTTTTTAGGATTAAATGAATCGCATACGTGAGTTAAAAGTACATTCAGAATTTTTAGTTTCTAGCTTGTATGAAACGAAACACTGTGCGCCGTGGCGTATTTGGTAAGACGACCAACTGAGTACCAAGTTTGACTTCCACGTGTAGTATGAAAAATAATTTCATTTTTTTCTCAATTGGTCTGGGTGGTTTTCTCCTGTCCATAATCTTTTTTTTCTATCTGCCAAAAAGCGTCTACTATTGAGGCTTAACGGGTCATTTCTTTAAAGAAATGTTTCTTTAAAAATTCAATGATCTGTGTGTGAAATAACACACAACTTTATGATTACGAGTATCATATAAATAAAATGAGCGAGTTACCACCAAAAGTGCAAAAACTTTATTTTTATTAGAAGAAAGAAAATTTCAAATAAATAAATAAATTATTAGTTTTATTTGCTTAAAGTATCTGTACTGAACAAAAAAATAAATGATAAGTCAATAAAGATAATTAAGTAAATCTATTCTAAGGTAAGAAAGCACATTTAATTAAAAATATAATGACGGAACACTTTATTAAGCACAGTACGGAATGCGTGGTACACAGCAAGGTGGTGGTGGAGGTGGTGCGCATGGTGCTAGTGGTGGTGGTGGTGGTGGGCAGGGTGGTGGTGGAGGTGGTGCGCACGGTGCTGGTGGTGGTGGTGGTGGTGGTGGTGGTGGTGGTGGTGGACAGGGTGGTGGTGAAGGTGGTGCGCATAGTGCTGGTGGTGGAGGTGGTGCGCATGGTGCTGGTGCTGGTGGTGGTGGGCAAGGTGGTAGTGGAGGTGGTGCGCATGGTGCTGGTGGTGGTGGTGGGCAGGGGGGTGCGTATGGTGCTAGTGGTGGTGGTGGGCAGGGTGGTGGTGAAGGTGGTGGGCAAGGTTGTGGTGGAGGTGGTGCGCATAGTGCTGATGGTGATGGTGGGCAAGGTGGTGGCGGAGGTGGAAGAGGTGGTGCGCATGGTGCTGGAGGTGGTGATGGGCAAGGTGATGGCGGAGGTGGTGCGCATGGTGCTGGTGATGGTGAAGGGAGAGGCAGTGATGCAGGTTGTACGTATGGTGCTGGAGGTGGTGGGCAAGGTAGTAGTGTTGGTGGTGGTGGGCAAGGTGGTGGTTGAGGTGGTGCGCATGGCGCTGGTAAGGGTGGTAGAGGGGGTGCGCACGGTATCGGATGCCGTATATAAGATGGTGAAATTAGGTGAAGATATGGTAGAATATGCTCCAGTGAAGAATTTTTCTTCACAAGGTGGGGACGAGGATAACAACCGGAGCGATGACATGGCGATGAACTTACTACCTATGGGAAATAAAATATTTTTAATTTTCACAAAAATAGTCAACTTTTTAACTCCTTCAAAAATTAATGAAAATTACATTTATATAATCAAAAATAATTATTTCAAAATCAGTATTTACCTGGAATAACAGGAGTACCACCATTACGACACAAATCTCGATGTATCCCTTAAAAGCCATCTTTTCTCAGAACGCTGCTACAACTGAATATTGATCCCAAGTTGTGCGGTCTTTTTATACTAAAACATTTTATCAGAACGTGCTTTTTAAATAACGATAAATTATAATCCTACAACGCGTTTCTCTAGTTAAAAAATATTTTATCGGTTAAGTTAGGTTTTTCTTTCGTTTCGATAATTACATTCTCTTAAATTACGTATGATAAAAAACCTTATGCATAGAGGCTGAACGTGCCAACCACTATATTATGGGATTGAATGACCTCCTCTTGATTTTCTTTACCGGGACTTTTACCTGAAAGTAGCTATCGAGTCATTAAATATTCACCCGGGGTTCTGGTTCTATTTCACACTCAGAAATGTATTCTTCATCCACCTGTCCAAGAAGAAGAATGACAATTAAAAAATATCTCTGGTGAAATAATTTAGTCAGATGAATCTCACTCGCATCAATAAAGGCTTTAGCTCTTTAACTTCAGAAAAATCAACAGATGGAAGAGTTGAATAAATATGGATGTTTAAATATAGGCATAATGGTCAATAATGCACAGTGTGTTAAGTGGCACTTAAACCAGGCAATGACTGGTCATATTTTCTCTTTATTAAAATGTTTTTCATCTCTGTTGTAATAAATCATATTTAAAGCAATTAATAATCATCACCGATGGTAAAAAAAAGGCATTTAAAATTTTATCGCAATCATCGGAAACACTTGAATCCAATTCGTTCAGAGATTTCGTGGGGTGGCCTTAATTCGCAATCGTCCTGTGGGAATTCCCGGCGAGGTTCTGCCAGGAAGCGCTGGCGGTGCCGTTGTGGGTAAACAATAAAAAGATTTATCGCTCCCTGAAGTCCAATAGTCTGTTGCTCGGGGCTACTTCTCCTAAACTGTGGACACTGGACACCCCATTTCGCTACTTGTGTTCTGACTTCTGGCGGAATTATGGGAACTCTATCTTATACTCGTAAAAGATTCTAGGTATTCATGGCATAAGTTGTAAAAGAAATGGACCGCTTTGAATTTAATTTAAGAAGGAGAACATTTTTAGCAAGGCAAGTGCAGAGCTCATGGCTATGTTTAAGTGATCAATATGCATCATAAGTAACATGCATTATTTGTTATTTATTTATTTGTCAACAATAATTAATTTACGTAATAAAAATAAGGTTTAAAGACAGACCAACGAAGTTTCTAATTAAAAATATAGAGGTGAGGGTGTGTGTATTTGTGTGAGAATAAGTGTTCAGCTGTGTGTAAGCGTGATTATCATTAAAAAGCAAGTGGAAGCATATTGCAGCCATATAAAATGAGTCTTAATTTATATTTAAATAAATTAACGGGCATGTTAACTACATCAATATACAGGTGTGGCTGGCGTAATAAATGGATAACCTTATACTTATAGATAGGGTACACCATGATGGTCCAGAAAAAAAAAATATGCCCAGTAAAAGTCTCACAGTTTTTTAGTTAATCAAGGGAGTCATTTTCTTAATGGAGGAAATTCTATTCCAGCTATGTTTGAAAATGTCTCCCAACCTCTTACACCTGTTATTCGATGTTATTGTTCCTTATATTATTAAGGAACAATGACAAACAACTGGACATACATATATTATATTCAGGATATTATTATTCACAGTTTTAGAGCTATACCGCCGAACATCAGAGAAACATTTTTTTTATGATGTACATTTTAAACCATCCTAATGAATTTTGTGGAAAATTGAATTTTCTTTTTTTTTTTTAAATAAAACATTCCGGTTTAAAACTAAAAACATATTTGACCAACGAAACGTTGCGAAACAGACGCTAGGGAAGCGGTTGGGTTGGGGAGGGGTAAAGGTTTGTGGAAGAGATGCTAGCACGCTATACAAAGGATTTTCACCATTTTCGAATGAATGTGATTTTTTTATTCTTAAAAACAAATATTATTTCGTAAGGTTTTTTTTTTAAGTTTTTCATGAGGAATATTTTTCTAAAGTTTCGCGGTCTGACCTAGAAAAACTGTTTTGAAATTGCTGGACCCGATATCTTTTATAATTGTTTGCAGTATGCAATGTGTTACCAACAATTATTTTATAAAAATATGAAATATTTACAGAAGCTAGTTTAAAAACAAACAATTTCTAAAAAGAAAACTTCAACTGTACTCATAATTCTTATAGAAAAATGATAATAAAACTCATTTTCATAATCAATAAAAACAGTAATGAAAAATATCTCTTATAATGATGAAAACAAACTCTTAGATAATAAATTATTATTTAATTTACTTTTTCAAAAAAGTTAAATCAAATAATTTTTACGTTTTCATCTAAGTCGATAAAATGCGTTGCTTGGAAAAAGTAAGATTAAACTGTTAATTAAGTTCATTTTGTCGAAAAAGCAACAACTATTTAACTTTAAACTTTTTAAACTTAACTTTTTGTGATGGCCCTTAGTGAATCCCCAAAAATATTATATGATGTGTTTCGCGTTGTGTTTGCGTGTTGTGCTACCTGCGCATGCAAGAAAGTGTTTTATAATAATATCCTGTATTCGAGAAAAAGCGCTTAACCCTTTGATCCCTGTACATAAATTAAGTAGGGTTTATGAACTTTTTCTTTTTGAATCAAATTATTCATATGACTTAAAAACAGTAAAGTTTTTTTTTGTTATTTTTTTTTGTCGATTTACGTGTAAATAAATGTCATTTGTAACATAACCCACTCTAGTCTCTTAAGAATACAGATTCAACCATGGCATAAAAATCACATTCCACATACATAACACATAATTGTTATTTTTTGTTTCTTGATGGTTTTGTCGATTTTTGTGCAACCCAATGTTATTTGCAGCCTACTCGTAATTTTAGTTTCGTCTCTGAATCTACCAACCCCCACCTAAACGAATATTAAATATCTGAATTTACCCCTTGTAACAAATACGTGTACAAGTAAGTACTTCGTTACGAAGTTTGCTTACAAGCAACCCATGACAGTTATTCGTCTATGGTCAAACTCGCGCTGTCTAACAAATTCCGATCCAGGCAATACCTTTTTCGGTGGTTCGCTTACCGTAGCGGATTGGTGTGTCCATGCACGGTGATGTAATTGTTCTATTCCTTTGAGAAGCACCCTTAACAGGTAAGTTTAAGAACCATATCTCGTTTATTAAAAAGACCAACGTGGCAATATCCCACTAATTTATTTTGCATTTCCACTCCTCAATTGTTTCTTAACACTCTTTACCCTATATTAATATGAACTATAATATTTCTTATCCGACAAATAACGATGTTTCTTGGTCGTTGATTGCTGCATACCTACAATATTACTAAAAGTATTATACTATAAAGTAGATCCATAAAAGCTGCTCGACTAATCAATGTGTTCTCGTTGAAGAATCTTTTGCACGAGTCAAGTGAATTGTCGTCGGTCGCAGATCGCGAAGCGATAAAATGCGTTATCCTTTTACTCTGCGATTTCATGGGAGCAGGAAACTACATTCGATAAACGCCATTTCTTTTTCTTTGGCATACTGGGTGATTGAAAACATTTCCACTCGAGATATTTTATTATTTTATCATGCCAAAATCATCAATTACAGCTTTCTCGCCACATACCGTACACCGCATCTGAGGACATAGTCTCCTTGGCGGTGCCCATATACAAGAAAAATTTTCACGTTACCGAACGAGAAAAGCTACCCGAAGGAGCTCTCTGTAATCTTTTTTAGCCTTAGCGTCTTTGTGTCATAGACAGGAAAATGAATATTGTTGTGTGCATTAACCTATTAATGCACATTGACACCTCCTGAGGACTAAAAAGGATGACACTGACGCCCTGACGCTCATTGATGCCCAACGCTTATTTAGTCAATATTTGACTACCAACCGAGTGTGACGTGAGCTTGACGTTTAGAATTGAAACCAAAATGCCTGCTCGCGTTGTGAAAGCTCGTAAAAACCGTTCGGATAAAAATTGCAAAATCTATGGTGTAACTTTTCATTAGAAATATTTGTTTGTAAGTCATTAACAAAGCTTAAAATAATTCAAATTGAAATACAAGTATTATTTCTTCAAAATGACAAACTTCGCCTCGCAGCACAAAACCGAAACTCTTATTTCTAACATGGATGCACTGGCAGGAACACGGTATTAAAAATAAAATAAATGTGAATTAATATTATTTAAACATCCATTTAAAATAAATAAATGCTTTGAAATTAAAGGAATTTAAGGAAAGATTCTGATCAGGATTTTGGAAAACCAATGTGGTTTTAAATCATTTTAATACAAAGATATTTGTATACCAAAAATAAATATCTTCCTATTTTTGGAATTATAAGCGAAATATGCATTCTTCCCGAATGCAGTCCTGTTATAAATAAAAAAAACTCTGTAAGTATGGGAATGTTTTCGGGTCAATAGTTTTTTTTATATTTTACTCTACTTGTGTATTAATAAGCCGATGATTAATTTCTTATGTTAAAATATTAAATTCATCAAATATCAAATCGATTTTTTTCCAATCAACTTTTGGAAAATCTCATTTTCAGACCATTTTCATTTGAAGATAAAGATCGGCATTTATTGATGGATATGCGAATATCTGAAATTAATTTGTCTTGCCCCCACTTCAAATCTTTGTTTTGTCAAATCAAATTGATATTTTTTTTGTTTACTTGGTTATTTGGTTATATTTACAGCAATTTACATTTAATTATTTATACAATAAGTTAATTCCACGTTAATTTAGTAATAATAGTACACATACATATTTTTTGTTTTTGCTAGTGAGTCATGTAAACTAGGGATAGCTTCCCCGTTCTAAGGCCGTAAAATTGCATGGTATCTAATGGTTAATGATTTTATATAATGTTAGAAGAGCTGATTCGCTGTACATTTACTAGAAATAAATTTGTTAAATTGTATTTTAAATGCTTGTCTGAATAGTCTTTATATGTATGGTATTTTTACAATTTTAAATTAATGAGGTTCTATAAAATACTTAAGTAAAAAAAATAAAATCACTACTTGTTAGTAGTACAAAAAACGTTTTTATTTTATAATTTTTAATTTCCTCAAAAACAGTCATTGCTTTGGCCACGTCCCTATAAGCCATCATTTATGTAAATTTTAATCTATGTGACCGTTTAAATTTTAATAGAACATCATCATGGATCTTAATATTGCAATTTTCAAGGCCAAACATGTCGCGTTTTTGTAAGAATATATTTTTATATAATTTATTTTTTAATGTTATGTACGAGTATGAAAACATTTCTCCACAATATCCATATTGATTTTGAAAACACAAGTAATTTTTCTAAGTCCATTTAATTTTATTTTTTTTCGGTTTTTGTCGTTTGTGATATTTTCCTATTATCATTACCTAAATTTTGTATTGTAAAACGGTTTTCTGCAAGGAAATTAAAATAAAATTATTTTTGTTTGAAGTTAACTCGAAAGAGAAAATCAAATTAGATTTTTTTGTTGCTTATTAGGAGGAGCCTTGTTAAAATTGTTCACATTATTTTTATGTCTGGAAAATTTAATTCATTTTATTTCCTTCTGCAAATAAAATATATATATTGTAATGAAAGGCTTTTTACTTGAATTTCCTCCAATTATGTTGTTAATTTAAAAATGGGAGTTTTTTTCTTATTTGTTTTCTTTCATATTCATATCATGTTTTTACTGAATAAAGTTGTTTTGTGAAAGGGTAAAAACATTAGTTTATATCTCACTTCTACTTTACATACTCCTGATGGAAATGTTCTTCATAGGTGAAATATTTTCTACCATTTTTCTGTTATTTTGAAACTCTATTTTACCAAGAATGATATGCTTTTTACGATTAAACTTAAACTACAGGTAAACATCACAAACAAAAATATTTGCATGTTTCCGATAAAAAAATGACCGAACGTGCCTTCCGTTCCTTAACGTCACGTTAAAGCATTATTACATTATTGCCCAACATGGTTAAAAAACTAAACACCTTCCATTTTAAAAATAAATACTAGCTATACATTTTCATTACGTTGCACAACGCCTATTTTCTTATTGAACGTGTATGCAAAAAATGTTATCTTACATTGCTAAATTGTCTTACGAACAAAATATCTACAAAAATTCACGTACTCGCATGATTTCCTTATAGGACATATATTCTTCGCTCTCGAGTTTTCACCTTATCATTGATCTCCATAAAAATTAATTTTAGTTTGAATAATTTCTTCACGTTTCGGAAGTGACAAAATCCAAGATCGTGGATACAAAAGTGGCTGTGTTGAAGTCATTGGCATTCAGTCGAAGCAGTTATCTCCGTTCGGATGATTTCAAAGGGATATTTTTGAGCCTCTTTTGTTGTAGTTCTACTTTTGGTGCAGATAAATAAATACTTTTAATTGTATGTCTTACACATTTGTTAAATAATAACGTTCGGATCTTTTTTTACATTTTCTGCCAAAATATGAGATACAGTTCTCAATAAATGTTACTTTTCAGATGGTTTATACTTTGTCCTGCTACAAATCATCTTATGAGCCCGTCAGAAGAATCTTGGTCCAAAATTTATTTCCATAACAGATTGTACGATCTTATGTAATGCCATATCAGATGAAGAATCTCAATCAAGTGCCAAGTACGCCACCACCATGTGATCCATGCCCTTCTCCCTAACCACCCCAATGCTCACCGCCACCCCCACCCTGTGATCCTTGCCTGCCACCTCCACCCCCACCTTGTGATCCATGCCCGACTCTCCCACTCCCATCTTGGGATCCTTGCCCACTACTTTTACCCCTACCTTGTGATCCTTGCCCGCCACCTTCACTCCCATCTTGCGATCCGTGTCCACTACCTCCACCCCCACCTTGGCATCCTTGCCCTCCACCTCCACCCCCACCTTGTGATCTTTGCCCGCCACCTCCAATCCCACCTTGTGATCCTTGCCCGCCACCTCCACCCCCACCTTGTGATCCTAGCCCGCCACCTTCACCCCCACCTTGTGATCCTTGCCCATTACCATTACCGCTACCCTATCCAGCCCCGTGCTCACAATTTTGCTGAGATAGGAATTGTGAAATACGTTACACAATATTTTTTGTCTGTTTCAATATATGTATACAGTTTAAATTTATTGCCATCTACAATAAATATTTGATCCAAAACAATTATGAATTATAATTTCCTTCTACTTAATATTTGAAGCTTTGTATCTATAAAGATAAAATTTTAAAATATCTGAACTTGTAAGCAAAAATTATTTCGTTCCATATTTTGTCATTACTAATTGGATGTAGTTCTTCAATATTTGTTTAGCCATCAAACATAGACAGAGACCCCTTTTAAACTGGGAATATGGAAGTCTAGGTAATATATAGGGCCAACACATCGTGTTATTTTTTCCATTTACCATTCTGATAAATTTAAACACCTATATTTCTTCTACCCTGGATGATTTTTTAATTCACAAATATTAGGTATTTTAATTAAATAAGACAAAATAATTATATTTATGTTCTATTGCCTACGTTTATCTGTATATATGTCGGAATATGTTTTATTTTATCAATTTATTTACTATTATATTATATACATACAATTATAATTTATACAAAGTTGCTTTGACTATCTAACTAGGGATATTTACCCTTTTCTAAGACAGTAAAATATATGTAAATCAACATATATGCTAGTTTGCTTTAGCAATAGTCTTTTTCTATCAGGCATAACTTCGAACTCTGTAACTCTACATAAAAAATATCTTAGTGGAAATTTTTTAAAAAAATCTAAAACTCACATTTTGAATTGTTAAGGTGTAATTAGTCTACTTTAATGTGATTTTTGTAAAATTCAAATTCAGTCACGATTTATTTTTAATTATTACAATTCAATTTTTAGTTGATGGATTAAATTAGGTTCATAGTTTGTAATTTATTTTTTTCGAAAATGTTATGATAATTGTCGAAATCAATCAGTCGAAAATTGCTTTAAATTAATGCATTTTAAAATCAAATAAAATTATTATTAATATGCTTGTTTACCATATCAAGCAAAATTGAAAATGTCCTGATGTGTGATTAATATAAAACCGCATTCAATTGAAAAAGATTTTTTAAATAAATATTCAGGATAGCAACAGTTATATAGCAAATATAAATAGTACAAAGAAAAAAACATATAATAAAACCGTTAACAGATATCCACAAATACACAGTAAGCATAAAACAAGTAAATGGTGCGTGTGTGTGTGTGGGTGAGTATATTTGTGTGTGAAATTAAGGATGAGGAAAAAAATAATAAATATAAAAAAAATAATAAAATTAAGAATAAATATATTTTATGTATTGTAAAAGTACCTTTTACTAGCATATAAAGATTAAGACATTTTAGGAATTTTTAAGCAGGGTACCTAAATGAATATAAAATGTATGTTTAATGTACGTTATGTTCAGAATAATAATAATTAAATTTCAATATTTTTAAATAAGTCGATCAAAGGGGTCCATTCTCTTTTTTTGTTGGCTGGGTAGTTTTGTTTCTTATAAATACATTGTTTTTTTATTTATTACATTTTTTTATTATTGTCCATATATTCTTATTTAAGAATTGTAGTCAGTATTGCTTTATGTGTTATTTATCCCAATACATAAATTATGTTAATATTTATTCTAATATATATTTATGTTACAATAACATGATAAACCGCAAATGGAAAATCTTTACTGCTGGTTTTATAACAAAATAATTACCAACAATTCTTTTTTATCTCGGTATTTTTCTTTTTCTAAGCATGTTTTGTGAACTGTAAAATAATTATCATTATTTCGAGTACTTCTATCCAAATCTGTATCTATTTTTAAAAAAAAACATGAAAAAATGGATGATCAAACATGGCAGTGTATGTGTAAGCCTCTAGACTTTCATATTCCTTTCTCAGAAGGGTTCCCCTTAACTGTCAAAACATCATCTCTCAATCATACTTCATTTCATTGTTAAGTATCAAGGTATTAAATGCAATAAGATCAACTAATCGTTGTTAATAACTAAGTTAAGGTATTTTATAGTTTTTTTCTCCAAAAGAAAGTTGGGAACATTTAGTGGTAAGTGATTAAAAATGTAAAGAAAGTTGGGAATATTTAGTGGTAATTAAAAATGCTCAAATTTAATCACAAGGTAATGGTTTAATTAATTTGAACCACATCGATAATGTATAACAAATAAATTACAAATAATTGTAGATAGAAAATAATTCATTCTTAGCAAATTTGTGAGCACGGAGCTGAACAGGGTAGTGATGGTAAGCAAGGATCACAAGGTGGGAGTGGAGGTGGCAGGCAAGGATCACAAGGTGGGAGTGGTGGCGGCGGGCATGAATCACATATTGGGGGTGGAGGCTGCGGGCAAGGATCACAAGGTGGGGGTAGAGGTGACGGGTGAGGATCACAAGGTGGGGGTAGAGGTGGGGGGCATGAATCACAAGGCTGAGGTAGAGATGGCGAGCATGGATCACAAGGTGGGGGTGGAGGTGGAGGGCAAAGATCACAAGATAAAGGTGAAGGTGACGGGCAAGGATCATAGGGTGGGAGTGGAGGTGGAGGACAAGGATCACAAGGTGGGAGTGGAGGTGGAGGGCAAGGATCACAAGGTGGTGGTGGTTGGGGGGGAGAGCAAGGATCACTTGGTATTGGCGGACATGGCGCTTGATTGAGATTTTTCAGATAAGATGGCAGCACATGGGATGTTACAATAAGTTGTGGAGGTGACCGTTGGACCACGATTCTTCTGACAGGTGAATAAAATGATTTGTGGCAAGGTATGGAATAAACCATCTGAAAAATAAAATTTATTGAAAGCTCCATCCAAAAAATACCATATAAAGGTTTTAAGTAAAGTAAGTGTAACCGTACAAACGTATGAGATAAAAGATTAATACCCGTATGCAGAGACAAACCTTAAGGTGAGGAGAGTACATTCTATTGTCTTCACCTTCGGGTTATTCTCTGCATTTAAAATTAGGATGTACTTTTCTCGCCTTAAGTTTTGTCTCTGCATACGCGTATAAGTGTATATATTTACCTGCACCAAAAGTAGAACTACCACAAAAGAGGCACCAAAATATCCCTTTGAAGTCATCTTGTCTTCAGAATTCAACAGTTGAAACTTACTTATTCAACTGGATGCTAATTCTTTCTAAACAGTATCTTTTATATCAAAAAACATTCCTTAGTCACTTAGAAAACGTGATGGAATGTTAAAAAATCAACCGAATACAAAATATTCTACTATTTTTTTTAAATCACGCGAAATTAATAACGAACTAATCACGTGTGAACGTGAACGAATTTGGATGAATGTTTTTTTAGAAAGTTTATCAATAGAAGATAATATTTTTGCAAACCCTCACAAATTTCAAAGTCCTCTGCGTGGAAAAATGTGAAATTGGTAGTTATTTTTTTTACATTCGATTTTTAAACGTGAGGAAATGCGATTCACTTATGATATGATTAAACAGATTTTATCATTTTCAATTAGAAAAATATCTTTGGTTCCATTTTTAAATATTTTTTCGGGTCTACAAAGTGTTTTCTAGGAATTTGAAAAATTTTATAAATAACATGAACCAGTTAACAATTTTTACTCCACATAAAATACTGCACAATAATAATAAAATCTCTATTAAAATCAATTCTCGAATACTAATTAAGGAATACAATATTATTAATTCCGTTTTTACAATTATTAATATGTGCATTTATGTTACAACATACATATTACAACAGAAACAGAGAACATTTTAGAGAAGGGAAAATGGAAGTCTAGGGATTTACAGGAATTATACCTTGTCATTAGCTGTTTAAAATAGGCATTCTGCCCATGTTTGAATATCTGTATTTTTTCAATTCTTCCATCTGTTGATTTTTGTGAAGATAAAGAGCTGAAACTTTAATTAATGTGGGTGAGATTCAATTGAACTATTTTATCTACATACTAGGCAACGCCTTAAAATATTTTTCAATTTTCAAATTTCTTGGACCAGTTAGTTTATTTATTTATTTATTTAATTCACGGACTTATGCAGTCTATTCTTACTATGGTAAAAACAATTTATTTAAAAAAGTACAGCCACTAATAAAATAAAATAAACTAAATAAAATTAAGGCTAGGACAAAAAAAATAATAACTACCTTAAGACATGATCCGGTCTATCTTAGTGATTTTTTAAGTCTATAAAGACTTACACCAAAAAAGTCCAGATCTTGTCTCGAGTCGGGATCAAATCGGGACATTGGTGCATGCAAGCCATAGTTTGTGCTGTGTTGATCAAGGAACAGCACATTATTATTTCGCAACCGGCGGATTGGAACATTAAATGACACTTGTTTCAGTAACGATGGTACATCAATTAAACCATTCAGTAAATTAAACATAAATATGGAGTCAATGTTGTTTCTACGTTTTTGTAGACTTGAGATTTTTAACATTAAATTTATTTCTCCGTTAGTGTAGTCTATCCTCTCGAGGCCAATCATCTATGTTTCTTTTCTTAGCAAACGATAATCAACAATATTTGGAATTTGTCGAAATTTTTGTTGACAAGTACTAGATTTCACGCTTACGGGAGTTATTAAGATTTAAATATTACAACAGAGATGTACAACATTTGAGAAAAAGAAATATGGAAGTCTAGGCATATACAGGGCTTTATTACCTATCATTTTACTCTTGACAGGGCATATACATAGGGCTTATAACTGTTTAACATTCACAATTTTTGGGATCGGATAGTTCTGGAAATGATTACGTAATAATAGACTTTTACTTTGTATGAAAACATATACATAAAACGTATCTCTAAATATGTTTATGACTTTATAAGCATTGCAATCAACTAACAGAAAGATCAATATGATTTTATAATGATGTTTATTTTTACATTTAAGGTATTTTAAGCTATAAAAAGAGGTAGGAAGTAGCTAAATTATTATATGCTCATATAGGTTTATTTGACGTATATTTTGAAGAGATAATGTCTTTTAAAATAAGGCGTAAAATTCGAGGGAAAAGTTTTGAACAAAGAAGAATATTTATGAATGACTAGGAATCAGCGAAGTGGTAATAATGCTTGAGAATTTGTGGGATGTTTTAAAAGAGGGTGCAACTTTGACAGGAAAAAGTAAATTAATAAAAAAAAATTGTGACACACACGATTTTATGAAACACAGCAAAATACAAATAAGTGTTTACCTGTAAAAAAAAACCCTATTCGTTATTATTTTAACTAATAATCTTGTCTTTATTTTATTTAATGGCATTTACATAAATGGTTTTGTGTAGTAAAAACACAGTAAAGAGTAAAAAATAGCTCCGTAAAAAATAATTAAGAATTTTAGTGTAGTATTTTTTTAGAAGAAAAATGCATATTTATAGACTTTTTAACGATCAACCGAAATATTTCAACTGTGATGGAATTTTTTTAAATCGCAAATAACCGTGTTAGAAAATGGAAAACAAGTTGCGACTGAGGTTCGAACTTCAGACCTTCTGATTAGGGATTCGCGATACAACTACGCGACCACAACCCATCTCGTCTTTTTAAAATTGATCCCAGTATATTATCGTTCCCTTTCCGTACCCTATGGTGCATAGGTACATCAATTGCAGCGTACCTTTGATCATTTTTTGCATCATTGATTTCGATGCGGAATGTTGATTGGCGCAGAAACCGAGATTGACCGAGAAAGATATGGCAAACGTGCATGTATGTCCTTATCAGTGCATGTGCTTATTAAAATGCATGTCGTGCTGTTTTTATATTTTTGTGCAACAACTATGGTGAAGGTGTATAGTGGGTTTTGCATGTTGGTTTGCATGTTGGTTTAATTGGTGTCCTGACGAAGAGATGGGTACGTCTCGAAACCGGTAGACATAAAAAAAATATTTAATAACATTTACTAAAATGTTTGACCACAAAGTAAATGCTTTTAATATTAATAATACAGTATATTTAATTTACTGCTTAACTGTGAGCAAACCTATTTCTTTGCGCATTATTTCTACATTAAAATACATATCTCTTTTGAGTATAATCCTCATCGCCTTATTTTGAAGAATTTGTATATTTTTCATTTCTCCTTCATTGCATAAAAAAAGAATGAAAGAACAGCAATTTATGTGTGAGCGTATGATTATTTTTTAAATAAGAACACTACTCTTTATATCTATTACATTTCTTATTCTTCCCATAAAATAGTTTTTTTTTACTATTAAAATAGTAAATATAAATAATTTTAATTATGGAACTCTCTAATAACTTTAATGTTCATTTGAATTACTATAAATTATAAAATTAGATTGTAAATAAAAGTCATTTTTAGGCACCGAAAAGTTATCAAAGGATACATGAAGCATAGAAAAAAAACTACACAATAAATAATAAAATTACTGCCTTGATAATACGATCCTATTTTTTTTTAGAAATTACGAAAAGTACTGAAAGCGTACCAAAACTAGTTCGCTTTTTGTTTTGACTTCACGTTTCACGTCATAAAAAGTGCGCTGCGCTGTCGTTGTGTGAAAAACTTTTAACTGTCCTGAAAACAAGCTTCCTATTCAACCTGCGCCCACCTGAGCCTGCGGCGCCACATTTCGAGAGCCGTTGTTCTCTGCGAAATGCACGTGTCGGAGTTCAGTACTCGGGACTTCCGGCGGAAGCGGCCAAAAGCGTCGCCGGAAGTCAACTTTTTGTTGATCGTAAAGGCTGCGAGGCAAATTTTCATAAACATAAGTTGACATACAAATAATAATGACATGCTTAAGATATATTTTTAACAGCGGTTGAAAATATGAAACTCTAGACATTTACAGAGCTTATGATCTATCATCGCCTGTTATATCATCATTAGCTAAATAAATGGACAATTCTCGCTTCACCATTTAACCGACTAATGACACACTTTAACTTACACATATCTGAACACGGTCATTTTTAAACATGTCATTTTATTTTTTAATGAGATTTACGTACATACATACATACATACACATATACATATATTGAAGAGAAGAGAAATAAAAAGAAAGAGTTGATAATTTTCATATCCTCATTTACATTTTTTTTTTAAATAAATCTTTTGCAGTTCACAATTTGTCGCCTAACTAGACAGTACTCCGCTCTAATGTCATATTTTAACTTAGTGTTTTCTTTATAACAATTTAGACTTTCTGTACAAAATGTAACAGCATGTTCAAGAGAAATTTATAATGTATTTGACACATCGATATTGCTTTAAAAGACAAAAAAAAACATTAAAAAAAAAAAAAAAAACATGGCTGTGAGCACTGAGGTCTTGTCAAATAGATATTATGCTTCATAGAACGATAGGTTCAAATTGTGTTCTAAAATTTAGCGTTGACGCATTGTGCCGCATCAACATTGCCGTGCAAAACGCGTAGTAGAGTAAAAAATACTAACTGTTTATGCCAGTTTACACATTTCCAATCAATGACCATATTCATTTATTTTTTTAGTCACGACTCTATTTTTTCATTTCTGCGATGTGTAAACAAAATTCCTACAAGTTATTGAACTGTCTTATTTAATAATATTCGTCAGCGTTTTTGATTGGCCCCCAAATTTTCAACTTTGCTTTCGACAATCCAATTTCTGAGTTGACATAATGCGAGGTTAAGTACACAAGTCAGACAAGTGACAAAAATGACATTTTTTGTGTAGAATAAATTACATTTTCAAATTATTTTATCACTACTGCTGACTTCGGGGTTTAATGAATTTAACTAAGATTGCGTATACTGCCACTCAAAGAAATATTTATACTTAAAAAAATGTTAACTCAAATTTCGTTATTATCAGTGACATTAATGTTTCTCGCAGTGTGTTTGTGTAACTCTTTACACTGTATTTTTAATAATCGTATTTTATTGAGATAAAAGGGTTGTAATTTTATTTTTATCAATATAAAAAATACATTTTTACTCGGAGTGCGTTTTAGCTCTTCAGATAAAAACTCGAAATGAGAGGAAACGAATTATGTAATTACGTACTGAAAAATATTTTACTTTTTTATCCGTATTCAAAGTAACAATAGGTACTATGGAAACTGGCAACACCAAGTATCAGGCCCACCAATACGCCAAAATAAAACATAACCTACTGCCGCGAAACGGAAACCTAAATCAGATTCGTTCGTTCAGCGCCGGTACCGGTAGACTGACAAGACACAGCTAACGACATTCAACGCAAACGTAAATTCAATTCGCATTTATTAACACTGCTAGATTCAATCAACATTATCTGCATTTTATATATTATATTCGAACCATCGTTATAGGTAACTACGTTAATCTTTTATTTTGGTATTTTGCCACGTGTGTAACAAAACTTCTGGTAAGGCCAATTCGATACACTCATTCATATTATACAATGAAAACAGACCACTGCGGTACCAAAAACATAATAATGTAATGTATCTTAAATTGAAAAATATCTACTAACAGTTTTTTTTTTTAGTTGAATAATATTCAAATGTGAATATATCTGAATGTTGTAGTCATGGATTAGCGTGTATTATATTTTAATATATATATATATAAATATTGTGATACTAATAATGATAATAATTATGGATAACTTATATAGCGCCATTTTCGTAATATAATACCTCAAGGGCGCTTTACAAAGTGATTATATAAAGATATAAATTTAATTTTAACTTTAACTTTTTAATTTAAGAAAAATAATGTACTTTTTCATACTACTTTTCCACCACATGCTAAGAATTTATTCAAATGATTTAGAGATCATGTGGGTTTTAAGTTTCTTCCGAAACATCACTTCACTCTCACAGTTTCGGATTTCTGCTGGGAGAGCATTCCACGCCGTAGGGCCTGCAACCGCAAATGCACGTTCGCCGAATTTAGTGCGCTGTTTGCGTAGAGGTATAATAACTTTTCCTTTCGAAGTAGATGTAGCTGATCTAAGCGAAAGACGTCTATCAGCTAGTTCAACTGGAATGCAGAGTTCCCTTAGATATTCTGGAGCAAAGTTGTGCAGTGACTTATACATAAGCCAACAGAGTTTGTATTCCACCTTCTGTGGAAAACGTAGCCAGTGCAATTCCTGAAGTAGTCGAGTGATATGACTGAATTTAGAGATTCCAAAAATAAGTCTCGCTGCGGCATTTAATACAGCATGTAGGCGAGTCATTTAATTCATCGGTAAACCTGCGTAGATACCATTACAATAATCGACTCTAGACACTACAAACGCATTTATTAATTGACGGGCGGCATCAATTGGCAAATTTTTGCGTATGCATTTCATCTGTCTCAGCTGGTAAAAGCATGAACTTATCGTTCTACTAATTTGAGCGTCAAGAGAAAGGTCAGAATTAAAGATGACTCCCAGTAGTTTAACGGTGGGTAAAGCGGTACTCCTCACATCGGGTAGTGCTGTATCCTGAATCAAATTCTGTCGTCTGGCTGAAGCCATCCGTAGTTGTTCCGTTTTAGATGGATTAAGTGTTAGTCTATTTTCAGCCATCCAGTTTCCTATTTTCTCAATGCATCCATTAATCAAATCAACAAGCACATTTCTCTCGCTCGGTTTACAATAAAAATAAATCTGCGTATCATCTGCATAGCAGTGAGACCACAATCCACATTCTTCGATAATATTCTCTATATCTTAGATTATTCTATTATCTAGAGGAAGGGTCCAAGTACTGATCTTTGGGGTACTCCAGTAGACACCTTAAAGTTAGATGAGCTATTACCCTTGAACACAACTGCATATTCTCTTTCATTAAGATATGAACTGAACCACATATGTGCCTGATCACGGATACCATAAGTTTTTTCCAGACGCACAAGCAAAATGTTATGGTCTACAGTATCAAATTCAGCACTCATGTCCAAAAGAGCCAACAACACTAGATTACCAGAGTCTACCACCGTTATAATGTCAGACAGCATTCTTATCACTCCTGCCTCCGTAGAATGAAAACGTCGGTATGCCGATTGCCTTACTGAAAATAATGAATTCTGCTCGATATAATTAATGAGCCTATGAGAAATTATTTTTTCTAATATTTTTGATACGATGGGAAGATTTGAAATAGGGTGAAAATTGGAAAGATCTTCCACATCTAATTGTGAACTTTTTAAAAGTGGAGTTACATTCGCTTTCTTTATAGCTTTTGGAACAATGCGTTAATGCGTTTTTTTCAAAAGCCATGTTGGAATCGGATCTAGTATACATTGTTTTTTGGGTAATGCCTTAAAATTAAATGATGCATTAAAACTCCAGCACGTTATTTATAACTTACGTTATTTTTTTGCCACTTAGCTGACATTCGTTCTCATCCGCCCAAATACTCGAGGCCAGAAAATTTCAATTTTAGCTGACTGCTTATTTTGCAATCAGCGAAATATTTCTAACCCTAAATTTTATGCCTTAAATATTTTTTGCTGGCCTTCACAAATAAATCTCCAGTCAATAAAGGTCACGATAATGTGTAGAAAGGCTCCGCCAATGGCCTTTAAATTTTGCTCACAAATCGTTTTCACGTCAGCAAATTCCGACTGACTGTTTTGTCTTCCTGGGATAGTGTGGACGCCAATTAAATTGGAATTAATCCCGAGAGATTTCGAATTCCGGATTTTAGTGGTAACACTAGTTTGCTGTGACTAGCTGCTAGGGTTTTATCGAGAGAGTAATATCGTGAAATTATTATTTTGATTGTTTGTTCATCCCACATCACAAACAACAATTAATATAATTGGTCTACATGGTAGCAAACTTAAATGTAAAAGTTCTTTTTCAGAGTAATTTTGCTTTACATGTTGTTTCAAGGCGAGACCGCGAAATTCTAGGTCTAGAGAACCATTCCTCATGGTAAACTAATAAAAAAAAATATTTTTTTCAAAAACTCATTTTTATTAATGGAAAAAAACTATTTTTATAATTTGAAAATGGAGACAATCTTTGATGTCATAGACTAGTATCCTTTACATAAGGATATAAACTAACCCAAGAAAGAAATAAATATGGATATTAATATATTATTACAACAGAGGTGAACTCATATATATAGTATCCATGCGGCTCGACTGTGGAATCATCTCCAATCCACCATCAAAGATATCTCTGTTTAAATCACAATACTATAGTATCTCTGTTTCACGTCTGATTAAACATTTCCTTCTTCTTCCTTAATCTCTCCTCCTTTTCTTTTTATTCATTTTTTCTATTGATTTCAGGTAATTTAAATACAAATATAATTTATTAAATAAATAAAACAACTTTGTTTTTAACCACTCATTTTTATTTTTCACCGACCTCTTTCAAAGCTTCTTTGTCAAGGTTTATGTAAGTTGTTTTATTTATTTTATTATAATGAATAACCACAAAGTTAGTATTTCAAATATAAAATTTATACAAACATAATTATTTATATTTTTGTATATCTTTAGCTTCTTTATTTTCTATTGAATATGTTTTGCAACTTGAATTATAAAACTGTAATTTTAATGGTTGGTTGGAAAAAATTGGCATTTGGCAATAAGTCCGCCAACGTACAATTAACATCACGTATAAAAAGTTAAGTAAATAAATAAAAATGAATAACATTTGATAGAATGGAATATAGTAGTCTAGGCATTGAAATAAATATGGTTTCGATTGAAATATTTACATATGTTTAAAAGATGAACAAAAAACGTTTTTATGCTCCTTAATTTACCTACTTTTGGTCCCTATTTTTATGTCTCGGATGTTCCAGGGTTGCCACTCACGTGTCTTAGTAAGCCGGGACACGCGTGCTCGTAATATGTCTACACGGCACCTGAAACCCTACTTAACTAGCCCTTAACTTCTCATTGGCTTAAAAAGAGAGACAGCTAACTTTAAGGAGGGTATAAAATGAATACTCTTACTGAAATAATACATTTTCCTAAGATACATGTATACGATACATGCACGGTAGCATTTTCTTAAGGGTTCGTTTTGTGGCATCTTCGTATCGATGAGACATCTATTGATGACCGGATATTCCGAAAAGTAGATGTTTGTTTTATTAATTTGTTCGAGAATTAAACGACTTTAAAACTCCTTATTGATACCTATTTAACGCTTTTTAATTAATCTAAAAAACTCGTCATCATTACACACAGTAGTGATCTCACGGGGAATCGAACCCAATAAAAAAAAAAACAAAAAAAATATATTTTTAGAGCCAAGCAATGCCAATCCTCCTTCATCATTCACTGTATTAGTAACGAAGAGAATTTGCCAACAAACCTCTAAACTAGAGACAGCGATTAAAAAAAAAAAAAAAAAAAAAAACAAATACTGTTGACTTCTGGTGATGCGGTTGGAAACACTAAAAGAGATTAATTGCAATAGAAATTAAATCTGTAATGTTTGTTTTGTGCTATAATTCACCACTGTAATTGGGCCTTCTGGCCAATTGTGGTGCAAATAAATCAATAGCTAAAAAATATGTTTTTAATAATAAAATCTTCATAAACTTTTTAAAGTTCATACAAAAGTCACTATTTACAAATTAAATTCTAGTATACAAATTTACAAAGAAAAAAAAATGAGTTTGAGATGAATGAAATTAAGATGATTTTTTATAATTACTTTGTTTTTCAATTTGTATCTAGAAAGTCAAATTAAATCAAAGAAATATGATATATTGTCTCAAATAGGTAAAAATTTATAACCATCACTTCTGAAAATTATATTATGTTATTGCAATGTACACTATCTGCATTGCAGAAAGGACAACATTATAGAAATATGGCACTTCATATTTCAACTACTGGTAGAGACAGTCGCATAAAACATTTACCTTTGAATATTTAGATAACTTCACTTAATGTAGATACAAAACACTAAAACGTGCCACAAATTCACTCTTTCGAAGGCCTAATCCAAAGCAATTGAAATGTGATACAAACTGCAATAAATTCAAGCTCCTAAAAATACTATACTGGAATTATTCTTGAGATCTTTTTTCATAGTTTTTTTTTATTTACTTAGAGGTTTTTTACTACGCATTATTTAAAAAATAAATCTCAACTCCATGGGACTAAAGGTCATGTGTTAAATTATAATAATAAAAATAAGTGAAAAGTTTTATACTATGATAATTAAAAATGCAGTTCCACCAAGAAATGTCAGTAGAAAAACTCAAATCCTGTGTTAAGTTGGAACGAGCGATTAGTTGACACAGACACACGAGTACTATCATTATAAATTTGACAAAGGATCAGAAACATAACAATAATAAAAACATAAAACAAAATAAACGGACCATCAATATAGTAAACAGTAAACCCAAACGCTCGGAAAATCATCCAGGAATTTCTCACTCAAATCCCTCCCAAAATTATGACTATTATATCATTATTTTTGTTATGTCACACTATTTATTTCAACCTTCGCGTAGTAAGAATAAGTTCTTGTAGTATTGTTGCTAACTTTAAAATACATTTTTTTTAAACCAATGTAGGATGGCAACACAATCATGGGACCATAGACATTAAAAAATCTAAAATGATCATAAATAGTATATTGATCATTATATTTAAGAATATTTTATTTCATTTTATAATCATTATTTTTTTCCAATAGACTGAAACCTTTTATATATCTAAGCAGTGGTTTTAATGAGGCTTTTGTCAATTTACTACAAATTCAAAATATTGTTTTATTGGATAAATATTTTATTGTTAAATGACAACTATTATGGTATTCCGTTATGTAAATATTATAATGTTTTATTAAGTTGTTATACAGCCATTTTATCGGGTACCTATTTACAGTGATTTATTGCTTTATTGTCAAGATATTTTATTGTTTCACTGCTATATTTAAATGTGTTTTTATTATTTTCTACTTCCAGTCATTTACTGTCCTATGTTACTTAATTAAATGCGTATTTTCATTTGCAATTTCTTCGATAGCTTATTGAGTCCTTATTTTATACAATTAATTACATTTCTTAACTGTTGTGGCATTTCATTTTAAAATTGCCTTGATATTTTTTGTCTTTATTATATACAATGAGTTATCTTCTTTTATTATTATTGCACTTTATTTATCAATTACTATGAAATTTTATAATGTCTTTATTACCTCCCGCTGCACTTTTTTACGTACTACATATTCTTTTTCACTATCTAATCGCTATGCCAAATTAAAATATTCTTATGCTATTATTGCTAATTTTTTTTTGGTCATAGATATTTTAATTTTAATTGTGCTACTTGTACTTCATATTACTATAATACATTCATCATTCAAATTTTAACACGTTTTTTTCTTCGGTTGGTTCTAATCATACCAAAGATATTTTAGAAAGACTGAATTATACAGAATGAGATGAGAAGCGATTTATTTCTTAATGGCGATTTTATAGTGAAAGTATTTAGACCAGAAATAGACCAATCGTCTTTGACCCAAAGTTGTTTTAATTTTCGATTGCTTTTACAGCATCATTGTGGAATGTCTAGTATATAACATTAACTAAATATATAAAATAATATTATCATAACTGTATTGATATTCAATTTTTTTAAAATTGTCAACCTCTCTGGGAAGTATATTCCAAGACCTTTTGACAACAACATACGAGTAAAATCCGTTAAATGAGAAATTTTATTTTCCTCCTTTTTTACCTACTTGAAATTTGCTTTAATTTTCGATTGCTTTTGCAGCATCAGGGTGAAATATCTAGTATCTAACATTAACTAAATATATAAAAGTAGATTGTAATTTAAAAAATGTCTCATTTTATATAACTACATTAATTAATTTTCAAAAAATATTGTCGATCTCTCCGCAAAGTCGATTCTAGGACCTATTGACAACTACATAAAAACCGTTAAATGAGAAATTTGATTTTAATCCGTTTTCCTACTTATAGTTATGTAAGATTCGGTACACACTATCTTCTTGACAAGTCACGTTATCCGGATACATTATTCAGGTTCGAAAGTTTTTCATCGATTAGAGCTTTGATCTCTATCCAACAACATCCTTCAAATTTTTCAATATATGTATTTTAGACTATTGCAACCCCGGAAAATTGATAAAAACACATACATGCTTCTAACTTTTTTTCTATTCAAATTGACGATGTTATTATTTGTAGACCTTACGGACGTAAATTAGAAAATTTTACAAAAACCGCACG
This sequence comes from Micrasema longulum, assembly GCF_059751315.1. Classification (NCBI taxonomy): domain Eukaryota; kingdom Metazoa; phylum Arthropoda; class Insecta; order Trichoptera; family Brachycentridae; genus Micrasema; species Micrasema longulum. The sequence continues at coordinate 432,800 of NW_028278169.1, read as the reverse complement.
TAAATCTATCAAGCCATTTTCGAGTTTTTGCGAGACACAACACGGCGATTCATTTATATATAGATTTACTAGCTGACCCGACAGACGTTGTCCTCTCCGAACGCTGGTTTGCTTAGGAAAAAGACTTTTTATTGATAGGTAGGTACCTAGGTACTTGTTTGTGATTTAATTCCAAAACGGAAAATGGTAAACATTCAAATATTAAATTTAAGCAGGTACTTGTTTATTTGGATTCCAAAACATAAAATAAATATTTTTTCAAATATGGCATTTTTTTTGCAAACGTCAAACTCCGGTCTTCTCACCAACAGTGGGGGGTACTTATGTGGGAATACGATTTTTTTTAATGTATTGAATTTTATATTATTTTAGTATTACCAAAAATCCAGTAAAAAAAATAAATGAGTGGAAATTATGAGGAATTTAAGGAAAAAATCTGATTGAGATCCACAAAAAACAAATGCTGTTTGTAAACATTCAAAAACAAACTTTTTTATACATAAAAAAAACAACATCTTTCCATTTTTTTGTAAATGCATTCTCCTCGAATGCAACCCTGGTAGATCGATGAATAAAACATTAATGCTCTTTACTTCTTTTTTACTCATTAGATTAAAGATTTTAATCTCTACGAACACGCACAGCGCAAAGATCTATATTTCTCTGAAAACAGCATGTAAATCGGTTAAGCCGTTTAGAAGGAGTTCAGTGACATCACACGTACAGAGGAATAATATATATAAATAAAGAGAGAGTAAAAAAAAATTGAAAAAATACTATGAACATTAGAATTTACGTAATTTTTAAATTAATATCTGATTTGTTATTTTTGTGGCATAACTTTTATCTTAATTTTACTTTAGTGGTTTACCACTAAGTTAGTTCGTTTACTGAAAAAGCTTTTTGAATTCTATGTTTACTCTTGGAAGTTTCGCGGAAGCAACATCCGTTTTTAACCTCACTTCCGTCATAATGAAAGCTAAACATCGTTACCGACAGCAAATTTGCTTTCCACCTAAAATTCAGTTAAATGTGCTACTGGAAACTTCAAATTGTTCATACTTTGAACGAGGCAGTGGAGATGCGGACCTTTGCACTAACCATGTACTTTTATACACATTAGCGTAGTAACGGAATACACAACATTAGCATCACTAGTTCACGTAAAATAATAAAAGCATCCATTTTCAAGCCTCTCATAATTTCACAGAAATTATTATTGAAAATAATATTCCGGCGCCCTCCAACATACCCGTTAGAACAGTTGTTCCAATACATGGAGGTGCTGGATAGGAGACAACTGTACACACTTCTGGTCGAACAATAAGGAGAGTTCTCGGCAAAATGTCCGTACGAGGTTTTCCCAGAGCATGAATTATGTCATACCCAAAACCCGTACGACTTTTGCTAAGAAGCATCTCTCATTTATCGCACCGAAAGTGTTCAATATTTTAAAAGAGCATGTTAAGCTCTCAAGGACAAATCAAGAAAGTAGACTGGATTTTCCTTAGTGGGAGGGATTTGAGTTGGAAACTCCTTGATGATTTTCCGAATGTTTGAGTTTACTGTTTACCATATTGATGTTCCATATATATATATGTATTTTTTCAAAAAATATTTTTTATGTTTCTGATTCTATACTTGTGGTAATACACTCATGTGTCTGTGTCAACTAATTGCTATTCCCATCTCAACACAGGGCTTTTAGTCCCATGGAGTTGGGACATATGTCTCAAATAATGTACAATTAACTTATGTATGTAAATAAATAAATAAATTGATAGTGGTAATTGAAAATTCCGAATGCTGGTAATGTTAATTCATTTAAACGGGTTTAACATAATGAATAGCAGTAATATATCTAAATATATCTAGCTAGCATAGTTAGTACTCGTAAATAATAGAATTATTAAGTGGAGTAATTTTGGAGCAAAAGTACGCTTTTTTTGGCTCTATGCTTAGTAATATATATAAAACTATAATTATAAGCCTGTAATTTTGGTTCAATTGTAAACGTTGTATTTTTGTTGTAATGACAGTTGTTTCCTTGAAATAAATAAGCATTAACGCAATTCAATCAATTCAATAATACAATCAAATAAGCATTGATCGAAATAAATAAGCATTAACAGCTCTCACCGTTCACCTGGGACCGTTTTAGAGACCCTGTTTCTTTTTTCAGATTAGCACATTAAAAAACAACTTTTATAACCTAAATTTGTTGCAATAGAGAGGGAAAACATTTTTGAGAAGAGAATATGGAAGTCTAGTCACTAACGAGGGTTATGCCATGTCATTGGCTGGTTTTAGTGGCCACTATGCTTTTATATAATATTTATTTTTTATTTTCAAAAATAATCGGATTGATATACCAAACTGAATAACCAAATGATTTCTTACAAAAATCCGAACTTTTTCGAATGTAAAAATTGCTACTGTGCAAATACTGTACTGTAGTGTGAGAATAAAATATTTAAAATCAAATCATTTTTCTGACTAAAATTCCGCACTAAAGTTTGCTTGCTTTATTATCATATAGGGTTTTTGCTTAATGGTGCGGAAGAGGAGATGCTGTACCAGTTGGAGATGAACAAAGGAAACGAGATTGTGGTTCCACGTGTAATTATTAGCTCTCTCTCTCTCTCTTTCTATCCTCCTGGGAAGTGTCGAAGGGACAAGGTCGCGTGGACGTCAACCGATGAGATGGAGCGGCTTGGTCACTGAATTATCAAAATTATCACTGACAAATGCCTACTGAACAGCACAGAGGGAGACTGTCCACAGATGGGCCATGTCTGGAGTCAGGCCTGATCACCATCCTCAGACATGAAGCACGGATTGAAAAAAGACTTTATTTTTATTATTTCTTAGTGGTTGATTCACTCTTATTAGTTCAGAAAATTGATTTAATTTTTGTTGGAAAGGAATAATTATTAGCTAGCAAATTATAAACGAATATTTTTTTTCTCCATTCATATCGTCCATTTTTATTCATTACCGGACTCGAGTATTTACCGATTTCTGATATTTATTACTATAGAACATAGGAACCATTGAAAGAAACATGACCTAATCAATAAATTATTTTGACGAACTTGAATAGAGTGGCAAAATGATGCGCTTGTATATTATGTGCTAGAAGAACAATAACAATGTTCGCTCGTCTATCTTATTTTGTTTACAATTTTTTTTTTCCACCGCGATAGGCCTTGAATTGCAGTGGTGAATTACAGCACAGTACAAGCAGACTTGAGAAATTTTTATGTTTTCTCCGGGAGTCGAACCCAGAACCTTCCGTGTGTGAGTCAAGTGTCTTAACCCTTACACCACTAAGGCCACCAATTACTGTTTTTTGTAAGCGTAAAACTACGCCTAACGGTGCAGTTGATCGCATCGGCTCTTTTTAGTTACAGAGATGCACTGATAGAAATAAGTCTTTAAAATGCAATAAATGTGTTAATACTATTTTCAATGTTTCTTTAATTTTTTTATTTAAATTTATTTCAACAGAGAGGGAAAACATTTTTTGAGAAGGAAATATGAAAGTCTAGGCATTTACGGGACTTCTGATCTGTCATTGGCTGGTTTAAGTGGCCACTTAACACACTGCGTAACATTCACCATTCTGCCCATGTTTGAAAATCCACATTTCCTCAACTCTTCCATCTGTTGACTTTTGTGAAGTAAATGAGCTGACACCTCTATCACGTGGGTGAGATTCATCCGGCTGAACCAAATCACCTACTAGGCGACGCCTGAAAACAATTTTCTAATTTTTATACTTCTTCTTTTACCAGGTATCCATCCAGCCAGTCTGCAAGAATTTGGACATACTCAAACATTGTTGATTTATTTTTTTCATTATAATTTGTTTTCGATCATCGTCGGGGCAGCCCCTATATGCGGCGGGCGTCGGTATAGATCCTACTCTTACGGGCGAATCTACTTTACCTAAAGCGTGAATTGCTCCGGTAGATAAATGAGTCTTGAAAACTTACCGAAAACAGAATTTTAGTACGAACAAACGCCGAAATGGACTTGCGTTTATTATAAGTGAAAACTTTCGAGAAGTTATGCAGAATGATTATTAAATTCAAAATAGTGTGCCGCTACGATCTTTGTAAAACACGATCTTAAAAAAATTAATATTCCAACAATTAAATAAACTTAAATGACATTATTAAGCAGTGGAAAAGATACGCAGATACTTCCAGCTATTTTTTTAATTATCTTATTCAGCAAAACAAATGTTTCGGTTTAGCGTATCGTAAGTAACCTTAAATTGAAAAGATTATAAAACCAACTTTTTTCAAATTGTAAAATTGTCCAACTAACTTTAAAAAAATGAAATACCTACCAATTTTTCGTGTCTTTTATTTCAGGAAAACGCAGCAAGTTGGCTACGAACTGATTCAAATCCTCACCTGTCACGGTAGTTTTATGGAATATCTTCACCGTTTTAAGCTCTCAGAAATCAATTGGTGTCCATATGATGACGAGACACCCCAAGATGTCCCTCGTTAATTTTTGATTTATGACAAAAACCGTTTAGAAAATTCATAATTTATATTCCAATAAAACGAGTATATTAAATTAGTGTAAGTATTCTAACAGAAAACAGACAAAACATATAAACATGTTTGAATGATCATACAGTTAAATCATATCTAGATAAAGGATACACATAATATATTTATTACAAATCGCAATATAAATTAAATTGTTAGTTTTATTGAAGAAATAAGGATAAGTTTAATCATTAACAACATTATAAATATTACACAATGCGTGCGCAATGAACATTTAAATCTGTTAATGGCATGTCATTAAACTTCCATTATTTTCTCAGAGAGGTTCTCCATTAATATCGTGGGCATTCTGCGAAAAAGTCTTTTTTTATGTTTTGTCTGAATTATGGGGTAATATTGTTCAGCAAATGTTCTACAATCTACAAAATGCACTCACAATGCAGAATGTCATATTGGCCGAATTATTTTCCGTGATAGGTCAATATAATATAAACCCATTCGGGGAATATTAAAAAAATGTTCCACACAATGTTGGTTTGTATGCTAACATCACTTCTGACAAGGATACTGATAGTCCTGAGAGCAATACGTAATCAGATAAAAATAAAAAAAATGAATAGTGTTTTCACATAAAAATCTGTTTTCATAAATTATTGTATCAAAATTATTATCTCTTAAGTCTTTTTATTTATTGATTTATTATTAACTCCAACATTTAAAAAACTTACTAAAGCAGTATATTATAGTAAATAATTTAAAAAACAAGTCACACAAAGTGACTTTATTATGGGGCTTGCAGGTTAAATAGTACACTATGGAATTATTATTATTACTATCATCATTATTATGGATAATTTATAAAACGCCATTTTTGTAATATAATACCTGAAGGGCACTTAACAATGTGATTATATAAAGAAATAAATTTAATTTGACTTCTTTAATTTGTAATTTAAGAAAAACAATGTACTTTGTCATCACATGCCAATGATTTATTTTTTAAGTTCCTCAGGAATAACCTTCTTCTTCACATTCTTCTTGTTTCATCTAATTATAGGCAAAATTCATGTTTATGACGAACTTTTAATAATTTTAATGAATTATCAAAATCATTAAACATTGATTTATTTGCGAATAGTCATAATAACGTGCGGCGTTTGCTCTCTAGATAATTTGTAGTGTTTTTTCTCTTCTTATTGTTTTACGTTAGATTACTGTTCATTTTATGTTCGAGAATATTTTTTAACTCACTCTGATGTTACTTGTGAAAACCTGTAATTGGCTTATTTGTAATATTTTTTTTTATATTTAAAATAATTTTTTTTTTTTTTTTTAAAAAGAAATATTTGCGTTCTTATGATTTACCCAAATATTTAATTTTGAGGGCCATTTTCAACGAGTTGTAAATAACTCACTATGAGAAAATGGAATCAAGTTGGGGTAGAGTGGGATTCGAACCACGGACCTTTGGTCCGTGAGTCCGAGACACTAGCCACGGGACCACAACCCGATCAAATGTAGCTGTGGTTATCCAAATAAAAAATAAAAAAAGGATTTTTTAAAAAATTAAGTTTTTTCCGAAACATCACTTCACTCTCACAGTTTCGCACCTCTGCTGGGGGAGCATTCCATGCCGCATGGGCCTGCGACCGCAAATGCGCGTTCCCCGAATTTAGTGCGCTGTTTGCGTAGAGGCATAATAACTTTTCCTCTCGACGGGGATGTAGCTGATCTAAGCGTAAGACGTCTGTCAGCTAGTTCATCTGGAATGCAGAGTTCCCTTAGATATTTTGGAACAAAGTTGTGCAGTGACTTATTCAAGTACATAAGCCAACAGAGTTTGTATTCCACCCTCTGTGGAAAACGTAGCTGGTGTAATTTCCGAAGTAGTGGAGTGATATGACTGAACTTAGAGATTCCAAAAATAATGCGCATAAAATTGTATCAGAAAAAAATGCATCAAGTCATAACAATACTCTATTATTTGGAAAAAAGTGTTATTAAAAAACTTTTTTTAAACTTATTTTTATTGTAGTTGATAGATCAATCTAGCATTTCTTTTAACTGGGTTTATATCGTTCAATTATAAAATTAATTGTTAGTCCCCAACAAACTTTAAGCCTCAAATATCTCTAAAGTAGTGATTTTAACTTAACGTTTTTATTGATTTTTTTTAAAACTGAATCTCGGTGGGTAGGTACCTACTTTTCCCTATAAAAACTGCGCCTCAACTCGGAGATAATTTACAGATGGCGGATCTGGGCTGTCTCCTCCCTAATATAGGCTAGGTCTCCACCTGATTTATTCTTGAAAGTCCGTTCCGTGACGTATTTGAGCACCTAAGGTCCTTCGTAGAACGTTCTTGAACCTAGTACTGGCTGAGGCGCTGAGGTAATATCGCGTGATTTATTCTCCGCGCGCGGGAAAATTTAGCGAGTGATGGCGCGAATGGGTGACGTTGGGAAAATCTAACGCTTTTACCTCGTGAACGGAGAAATCTTTTCATTGTGATACTGAAAATTAAACATGCCATGTTTTAAATAAGTATAAATCCAAAAACATTTATTTTTAAACCTGTATTCAATAAAAAATCACAAGAACATAAACCAAAATACGTTTAATTCTTGCAAAAAAGAGTCAAGTTCATGTGTTTGGCAATATTAGATTTATAAACAATAAAATCCATTCGTTGTTATATAACATGGTATCGACATCATGAGGTTGGAAAGGCTTGCATTTATCTACATATTTATTCAGAAAAGTCATAAATAATTATAAAATTTATAATGGACTGCAAAATAAACCGTTTTTCTTAATAATAAACAGTAGAAAAAATGCAAAAGTATTTCTTGAAAAAAGTTTTTCGAGTTTGTTCGGTAATTCAAGTTTTGTGTGTACGACACACACGCATGGCGTGTGTTTATCATTTAAACCCTTCCTACGTATAATCTCGTAACCCACAAATTGTTGATTTTGAGTTTTTAACGCATTTCAAAAAAATATTTGCAATTAGTTAGGATTTTTTTGGAATGCATACGATCGTATCTCATATTCTTTGGATAATACTTTTTGTACACTATTGTAAGAGCCCTTGCGATAATTTTTGCGGGTCAAAAGAGAGAATTGGAAGCGGCATAAGTATCAGTTACGATTGAGTTCTCCGGACAAGACATTTTTTTTAATACATTTTTTTTTCAAAATGAATCCTGCTTATGTGAAAAATAAAATAATTAAGCTAACCAGAGCACAAATGTGGTTTGGCCTTAGAAAATCAATCTATAGTACTTACAATTGAAACTCCAACAACAGATTCATTGTATAATAACCAAAGTCTATACTTCGATGAAAGACAGCAAAATGCTTTACAAAACAAGCCAGTAAATTATAATATATTTGTGATTTCCAATTTGTTTGAATATGCACAATAGCAACGTATATTACCGTTTGTGCATTTTACGATTATAAACATTGTTTGTGTGTATCAAATAATTATCGATTTCCTTAGTTTAGTTACTATACATTTACACAAAATATATGAAAATGCGTTATTAAGTTGAAATTTTAAAATGACAATAACCGCTATCCGATGTGTTTGTTTTCCAATTCCCCTTTGTGTTTTCCGCGCATCTTGCTGACTGCGGTCTACCTATATTACAACGAGACTATCTATCATCATCATCATCCCGATGAAAATAAACTTTACGGTCTTGACATAAGTAAACTTTACGGTCACTTGCGACAGAATGTAACCAAATATTTTTTTAAACATTCATATTTGTAACTTTCTTCATCGATTTTGTTTGTTCGAAGCCCAGGTGTTAGGGGTTAAATCTGGTACCACCTTTCTACCCGGAACACGCGTGTTAATTGCTAAATCCGTGTGAATAATGTTCGAACATTAATGGTAAACTTGCAACGTTATGGTGGCGCGCGCCCTTCAGCCAAAGTACCCACAACTTTCTTATTGCATCCTAAATCACATGCAGCCAGCTCTACGGATAATATTTCTCCGGATTCGAGAACTTTCTGGTGGAAACATAGTTTTCTTCTTGAGACCTACGAAATATCCCTATGGTTACATGCGGGCGGCTAAATTTTAAACAAAACAGCAGCTGTCAAAAATATTTTTTTGGTATTCTGCCACAATACATTAAGTACCTACCTACACACGTACATTATAATGTATATACTCTAAGATAATTTCTTTATTTTCATATTTATCTATAAATTCGTATAGGTTTGTGTACATAAATAGATACACTAGATACATCACTGGGGTACCACTCAATACACCCGGCTCAATACAATGATTATTTCGAATCGGCACGATGCGCTTAGCGCTCCTGTCACCTGAATTTTCAGATTACAACTGTCATAGCGTCTTCTTTTTGTTTTTTTTTTTTTACTGGGACAACGACCAAACAATTGCATCAAATTTTCGTCAATTTGCGTTAGTTCTCCATGTTACTACCAATTTCTGAGTTTTGACATTGAAACCATAGAATTAAGAATAGTCCAAAAGGAACGTAGAATCATATTTGAATACATCGGACTGTGTCTGAAAATCCTCCCACTATGCCCCACTTTTGCCGCGCGCATTCGTGATGTCGCCACGTAATGTTGCACTGTGGGAAAAAAATAATCAAAACACAAATGTACGGTAAAAAATAGGCAATCTGTTAATTTCTCTAAAATTTTATTGTGCGCGCGGAAATATTGATTGACACAACAGAGTAGATAAGTAAAGAACCATTAATTAAGAGTTTTTCTTCTTTCTTCTTCTTCTGCAGCCTTATTCTCTCCACTGCTGGATAAAGGCCTCTTCCAAACGTCTCCATTCCTTCCTATCACCCGCTTCCATCATCCGCGTTTTACCGGCAATAGAGGCAATGTCGTCGACCCATATTTTCTGTGGCCTTTCAACACTTCTTTTTTTTGCCCACGGTCTCCACTTTATTATTCTGGGTGTCCACCTGCCATCATTTTGCCTCGCCAAGTGTCCTGCCCACTGCCATTTCAATTTCGCAGCACGATCCATGATATCCACGACTCCGGTTCGGCGCCTTATTTCTTCATTTCTTATTTTGTCTCTTAGACATACACCGAGCATCTGTCTTTCCATGGATCGTTGCGTGCATTTTAATTTCTGGCTACTTTTTTGTGTTACAGACATGTTTTCTAGTCCGTATGTTGTCACCGGCAATATGCACGATACATATACTTGTCTTTTCAAGCATATAGGGACTTGTTTATTTTCAAAAATATATTTAAGTTTGCCGAAAGCAGCCCAACTTAGCCTTATTCTTCTTGGTAACTCCGCTATCTGGTTATCTTTACCAAGTTTGACTTTGTGTCCTAGATAAATATATTCATCAACAACTTCGATTTTATTATCGTTAATGAAAATGTCTCGTCCTGTTGAACTCATAATCTTTGTTTTATGAATGTTCATTTCCAAACCAATCCTTTTTGAGGCCTCGTGTAGTTCTTTAATCATTTCGCCTAGTTCATCCATGTCTTTACTTATGACCACTATATCATCTGCGAATCTGAGGTGACTTAGGTACATGCCATCGATCTTTACACCCTTATTTTCCCAATTTAGGGTTTTAATTACCTCCTCTAAGCCTAGCGTAAAGAGCTTTGGCGATATTGTGTCCCCTTGTCTCACACCTTTCTCTATTTTGATTTTGTCAGTTTTTGTGTCTTAATAATCCTTACATCCATAGTAGCGTCGTCATAAATGATTTTTATTAATCTAATGTATCTAGAATCAACTCGGGCATTTTGGAGTGCTTCTATAACAGCTCATTTTTCAACTGAGTCGAACGCTTTACGATAGTCGATAAAAGCTAAATGTAGTGTTATGTTTTATTCAGTTGACTTTTCTATAAGTAGTCGAATTGATTGAATGTGATCTCTAGTTCCAAAGCCTTTGCGAAAGCCTGCTTGTTCTACAGATTGATAAGAATCAAGTTTTTGTGTTAATCGGTTAGTTAGAATTTTTCTTAACAATTTATAAAGGTGTGACAGTAGACTGATTGGTCTATAATTTTCGAGATTATCACTGTCACCTTTTTTAAACAATAATTTAATTTCTGCATTTTACCAATCGTCAGGTATTTTTCCCTCTTCTAAACATTTATCAAGTAATATTTTTATGGCTTCTGTTAGCTTTCTAACACCTAATTTTAACATTTCGCAGGTAATTCTGTCTTCACCTGGGGCTTTACTATTTTTCATATACTTCAGGGCATATTCAATTTCGTAATGCTCAATTTCCGGCAATTCTTCAGATCCTACATTCAGTAAGAGTAATTAACTTTAAACTTAAAACATAAAACAAATTTTATTTTACATAAAACGGATATTATTATATCATGTTAAATAATATTTGATGTTTTAAAGATAATGTCGGTAAAATGTCTACCACAGAGTTGTTTAATCCAAGGTCCAATTTTCATTCGTTCTCTCGTTAGATGAGCAAAGTAGGGTAAAAAAATTTCTACCACGTCAACACTAACGAAATGTTTATTTTGTTTTCTTAGACACAATCTAACAGATGGAAAAATAATTCAATATTTAGGTAATGTATTTGCTACTTACGCATTCATTTGCTAATTACACATAAAATGTGATCCCATCCTGTTTCTTTAAGATCCTAGCAGTATTTCTATACTTTAAAAGGACACAACACGGCATAGTTTAATTCAAATCAGGAGTTGCGTACTGAGCGACGTCAACAAAGAAATTAGTTTAAGTTTGGGTCAAAACGTAAAACTACTCATTTATGAGTAGTTTAGTCGCCTTCTGTTTGATGTGCGTATGCGGTTTCTGGACTATTCCTAATTCTATGATTAAATCGTCTCTTAATCTCACGATCGCTTTATTTATTTACGCACACGTGTCTAAGCGACAAGACTTGCTCGTATGCGCTTCAAAAAATAAAACTAAGTTATTTGACAATGTATTTCTATAAGTGTGGACATTTTGCTGAAAAATAATATGTTATGCCTTTATAAAAACTGTTTTTCTTTTGAAGCGTCTGTTTCAAATTTAATATGTTATGTTTCCAAGTTAAAATATAGATTTATAAATTATTGTTACGTTAATATGATATTGTTTTGCATTGTGCTTGGACAAACAACAACTAAAGACGCCATGATAACTCGCTCGTTGGTGATGATTTTTTTTGTTGGTAATTAAAAATCAGTGGTAAAATTTACAATTAAAAAAAATGATTAACAGGTGTAGCTGATTTTTGACTATGACTAATGATTAAATGACGAGGCGTAAAAACTTTATAAAAAGTTTAGAACCTCCCGTGGATTTTTGTTTCGAGCGATATTAGCGCCTACGCGAAATGTCGCAAACTAAAATAAAGTTTTGACAGTTAGGTATCTATTAATATTGATGCTTTATACCCGTATGCAGAGACAAAACTTAAGGTGAGGAAAGTACATACTATGGTCTTACGGGTATTAGAATCGATTGCGTCTGTCCGTTATGCTCGTGCTCAGAAATTTGAGCCTTAAAATCAGGGTTACTTTGTGGCGAACTGGTATTTTTTTTTTTTTATAAATTACTTATTCCTTTTTTTTTAATCGCTTACTGACCAATATCTTTACGTAGATGTTATTTTTTTGTATAGTTTTTTGTAGCATTATCTTGAGTGAGAGATTATTCTTTTTTACATTTAGATTACTTCGAATAAAAAAAAAAAGTAAGGCTCAAAGGGATTTATTTATCCTTTATTAAGTTAGTTCATAAATTCTTAAAAACTAATATAAACTTTTAAAAACATAATATTTTTTTATCAAAATTTCGCAATAACATATTTTTTCTAATTAATTTGAAATATTTCGACCTTTTCTATCTCCTTTATTCCTTCAGGTAACTCATTGTACAGCTTCAATCCTTTCGACAATGAGTTTTGAGATTCTGTTTTTCTCCTTTTTCTTTCTTTTCTTCTTTTATTTTTTTATCCCTTGTTTCATATGTATGACATTGTTGGTTAAATTTTATTATTGCTTTTATTTTATTCATCCCATTAATTCTTTTATGTATAAAAATTGCCACATTATTTTTAATTTGCTGCTTTACTGTGAGCAAGCCAATTTCTTTGTGTACTTTCTACATTAGAACAGATAATGTTTTTTTAGTATAATCTTCATCGCCTTTTTTAAAGAATTTGTATATTTTTAATTTCTCCTTCATTTCATACAAAAAAAGAATGGAAGAACAGTAATTTATGTGTGAACATATTATGATTGTTTTATATATAAGAACAGTACTCTTTACATCTATTACATTAAATGGATGATTCTTCTGGGTAAACGAGATTCTAATCAACCGAGGCGCGAAGAGTCGAAAACTGAGGCCCGTACGGCCGAGGCCTGGAGGGCCGAACACTCTAGCACTTAACAGTCAGCGATAGCCGACTGTTGCCAGCTAGTATATTATTATATGTATGTCTAAATGTCAAATTTTTGTTACGGTACCGTCGTTCTAAGTGGCACATCTGGACTTGTTATAGTTCTATATTATCTCTGAGATACATACTAAATTTAAAAACCGAAATGGCAAATGCGGGCTCCCTTTGCGCGTTGCGCACCGTTGACCCGCGCACGATCTTCCCGCGTATTTTCAATAAGTCTTTGAGATGAGGCAATCTATACTATATACATATCTATGGAATTTATTGGCAGCGCTGATAAGAGTGACGCTGGGTCTAGTAAAATCTTTTTAGAAATTATAGGCATGATGCAGAGTATAAGTTGTACAAGAAACTTTTAATGGCCATTTAAAAAGTTTGTGGGCACGTGATTACTTTTACCTGCCACCTACACATAATGTTGCCATACCTCACCGAGATAATGCACTTTGGAGGGTCTTTCTAGAAGTTTCTAGAAGAAAGTAAGCTGGGACCTTGTTTTACACGGTTTCGGAATTCGGAATAACATGGTCTAAAAACGGAATTTAAAAGAATTTTTAACATACATATATAATTAAACTACTCTTTATTGGAATGCCCTACATCGCTATTTTACTTTTACATAAGTATTTTGATGTCATGTTTTGTCAATATTTAAGAAAAAAATTAAGGTAAAAACAATTAACAAACTTAATTTATTTGAACTCCTGAATAGATTTTTGAATCGTTATGTTTTTAGTTTACTTTTTTTTACACTATACTGTGTGGGACGCATCATACGGTTTTAGAGTAAATTTATGACGTATGATTTTTTTCAGTTTTAGAGCTGCAGAATAGAGTTCATTTGGTATTTTTAGTAACATTTTACAATCTTCTAGCCTTTACTCGCGGCATCGCTTACGTGGTATTTATATATATATATTTTTTTTTTTTTACATAATAGTAGCTTATTTTTTCCTTGCTTATTATGAACAAGGCTTAAATTAACTGCAAAAGGTATGTTACTTCTAATTACTCTGACTAGTGTGAGGATCTGGTGGGATAATCGGCTGTGGCCTTGTCAAGGAACTTCTCCGCATTTGCTTTAGGTGTAGGCATTCCGGTCACAGGCCAACTGGAACAGCGCCTCAACCCCGCGCACTCCCGTCCAGTCGCGGATGTTTCTTCAGCCAGGACATCTGTCGCCTTCCAACTCCACGCCTTTCCTCGATCTTCCCACGATTAGCTGTAGAAGCGCATATTTGCTTCCGCGCATAATAAGGCCCAGATATGCGAGTTTTCTCTGTTTTATTGAGGACAGTAGTTCTTTTTCGGCACTGGCTCGTCTCAGCACCTCCACGTTGGTCACTTAATCTGTCCACGGCATTCTCAGCATTCTCTGGTGAAGCCACATTTTAAAAGCCTCTAATAAATTATGTAGATGCCTAGACTTCTGTTATTACCTTCTCTCAAATGTTCTTCATCTCTGTTGTAATATGTTGATATTAACAGCTCCCCAGGGAGTTGCATCCAGTCCTTGTCTTCAAAAATTTGGAAAAACTCAATATATTGTTAAAAAATCCACCTGGTCCATGAAGAAGTATAGAAATTTTTAAAAAATCAAAAAATTCAAGTGTTGCCTAGTGTATGTAGGTAAAATTATTCAATTAGATTGAAATCTCACCCGCATAAATAAAGGTTTCAGCTCTTTTAAGTGAAGTCACAAACATCAACAGATGAAAGAAATGAAGGAATATAGATATGTTCAAATATGGGCAGAATGGTGAATGTTACACAGTGTGTAAAGTTAAACAAACTTATTAACAATGGGTACATATTCGCGTCACTACTTAAAAAATATTTTACTCTATAGGGCATGTCTATGTATTATATGTCAATGGTATGAAAGTATGAATATGGAACACCCACTAAAGACTTTTCGGTGTTATTGATTGTGCAAAGTCTGCTATTCATTCTGATGAATAATAAAGAGATATGCATTATTACATTGGGTATTTCTTAGTATTTATATTTATGATTATTTATATTTATCTAATTTATTTATAATTAAGTTTCAGTTTTGTTAAAAATGGTCATTCAATATTGGTACAGAATTTAAACACAAAAAATCTCCATCTTAGAACAGGCTGAGTCATGTTAGAAGGAGACTTATCCAACCAGTACTGGTATTTTGAACGCTTTCACGAGCGTAGAGAACGCTTTTTTAGCGCGTATTTAGTATATAAATTGTATAATACTAGAGAATGCTCTGGAGTGGTATTCTGAGCACTTTTGACAATATTTAAATTTTGATATTTAGTACGTAATCTGTATAATACTAGAGAATGCTTCTGGAGTGGTTATTCTGAACGCTTTTGACCACGTAGAGAACGTTTTTTTAACCCGTGTTTAGTACATAAATACGCTCACTAAAGTGTTTAGAATACCACCCCAGGATGAATACTTTAGTATTATACAGTTTCCCTGGTAATATATATGCATATGTGTGGAATAAATTTATAAATAAATAATAAGTATAAGTGGTAATAAAATAAGTTAATCTACTAGGTAAAGATACTTAAAGCACCAAACAAACACCCATAAAGAGCTCATTCAACACCACCTAGACTCTGAGATTGATATTGCCTCATCTCACTAGATTGGAGATTGTAAAAAAAAAAAAAAAAAAGCGGCCACTCTAAACATTGTGTAACATTCACCATCCTGCCTCTTTTGGAACATTCATATTCCACAGATAGAGCTTGTACATATGATTTTTTATGAGGAAAAGAATGCATAAAATTTAAGGTCGGATAAGTAGTTTGGAATGGGACAGTAAAGGATTTATGAAATGAATGTCAACAAATGACCTGAAAATGTAAACGTACAATGTTTTTACTGTTTCATCACTAAATGATACAAGACATATGTTTTCACGTTTTGACTATTCTAAATGTTTATTTTTTTAAATCAGGGGTGTATAAATCCTTTTATATAGGAAAAACATCGCGTTCATTGAATATAAGAATCAAGGAGCATATGAGATGTCTCAATAACAATAATTTTTCTGAATTTGCTGACCATATTATAACAAATAATCATTCTTTTAATTTTGAAAATGGAATGGAAATATTGCATTTAAATAATAAAAATAAACTAATTAATCTTTTTGAAATTTTAGAAATAAAAAAAGCGGTAAAACAGAACTTAGACATAATTAATAATCAATTAAACTTAAGTCATAGTCCCATTTTTAATATTTTTCCTATAAAATCGAACTCTACCCTGAACGCAATTACCCCCTTCCCTTCCCTTCCCCCACCTTAAACACAATTTACCCCCTCCCTCATCCTTATCGACACCCACTAATTTGTTCACTGTTTCTTTTATGTATGTTTAGTTATAAAAATACCCTGAAGAAGGTAACAGTTGGTTTCCGAAACTAGTTGGTAAAAATAAAGTGAGTGTATCAAAAAACAAAGTATAAGTTTTATTTCTCCAAATTTAATTTAAAATGATACACAAAGTTATTGCAGAAAATATTAAAAATAGTTTATTTTTTTGTTTACTAATTTATCTTTATCAATTTGAGTTTATCGAGTAAAGGTATTTCAAAGAAAAAATAGACATGGAATTATAATATAAAGTTTTTATTTTTCATTTGATATATGAAAATATGTGTTATGTACATTATCAACATGAAATCCAGTTGTATCTAATAGATCACATTACTTTCTCTCAATTAATGGATAAACATGAGTTCCTACATTTTATGTCTAAAGTAGATAGAATAGATATGTAGTAGAATCTTAAATTCACTTAAATTATAGCATTTTGAAACAAAAGTAAGTATAAATAGATATGTGAATATGAAAAAAATATTTAACTTTAACCTATTTACAATAACTCCTGGTAAATATAAACACATCCACTTTATAACAGTTTTTAAAATATATCTTTAAAAGTATTTTGACTTTTTTTTACAAAATAAACCAAATAAAACTTTTTATAAAATTAGCTATCAATAATAATCCTACTAAATTATTGTCTTCCACAGCATAATAAAGAAAAATGAAAATTAAACTTAAATAATTTCAATATGAAACTGAAGAATAAATGTATGTAAAAATTGGCGTGGTCAGTTACATTATTTCTGATGAAAAATGGGTTTAACTGTATAAATTCAAAATAAAAAATAACAGGCAGGTTAAGATTATTCGATTGTAATAATTATTTGTGAATTACAATGTAATATGTAAGGCAAGGGTTATGAGGGCAAGAAAAGTATTCAATTAATATTGATGGTTGAATGTGAACAATAAGCAGAGCCGATGCATTTGAGGCATCGGCCAAATTGGGCTTAAGGGAAATGTTTTATGAAACATGCTGTTTTCATCGGGCATCTCTGATTATTTTCTAAATTGATTTGATTACTGAAATTAAATCAATCAATATGGCTTATTTACATAGTGAATCGAACACCAAAGAACATGATTCATTTCTGTTTTTTTATGATGTCTAACAAACGCTATCCTTCATTTAATACTAAGTATGGTTGAAAGACGCAGGAAAGTTCATTTCATCTGAAGACAATGTGATTCCTATGCTAATATAAAATTGAAATACTACCTATAAACAAAGTATTTGAAGGTTAACGCCTTACAATGTGTGTGACCAAACATGTTTAATAAATGTTGTTAGTGGATATGTAGATCATTTGTGGTGCATCATTTAGCTCATCTAATATATGGTACAAAATATTTTTTTACAGAGCACCCATACAGAACTTGATAAATATATTGTGCTATCATTTGTAATATCATTATTAGAAGACAGAAAATCATTAACTTAATAAATTACAATTATAATAATATTACATCTAGTATGATTAACATTTGTAAAATCACAATGCATTTGAATTAAATGGTAAACATTGTTTCCTTATATTTTCAATTTTACACAGACTTTTTAGAGATTATGACTGTTTTATTAAAAATAAATATATTTTACCTACATAATGCATACTCCCCGCATATTTTAGTTGTTTTTTATAACACCTACTCTTTATTAAGATTATACACTGATTGCAGTCAATTTTTTGTCGATTTGTAATGAAATTAGATGCAGAAATAGTATTTTGGTTTACGATATAAACTCGGGAGATTCAAAATTTTACATATTGATATTTTACTTCAGGAATAAGCGCAATATCATAAAATGATGGCTAAATATGTATAAAAACTTTACCATGATTTCGGTGAATAGCAATCATAATAAAAAGTGCAGGAAACTCAAGTAGTAAGATTGGATGATATATGTACAAAAATGTTTTCAATATGGCATACTTTATTTGCATCGATATCCCGTACAAATTTTTGTCATATAAGTTATTTTATAAAATAATTCTGACTGTTCCCGCAAGTCCAAAATAAAGGTAAACAAATTTAAACTAGGAAAGAAAACTTGAACGATTTCAACAGTAAATTGATACACCTAAAACCAATAAAGTTTTTAAAAGAACTGTGAAGTATCTGATTTATAAACTGATAATGGCACCCTTGGATTTCAATTAAGATATAAGGTCACCAAAATCTGTGTATGGTATTCGATAAAAATAAGTTTTATGTGAATAAAAAAAATTACACTACCCATACAAACAAACTGTATGTATATAAAGCTGAATCTTATGTATGTCGCTTAATAGCTTTGGAGATGGCACCTTTAAACTTTTCTTTTTATAAAAGGGATCATTAGATAAACAACATTTAATTTAATGCTTTAGCATGATGCTTTAGCATTGAAATAAAAGTGTAAATATTAAATACTTTTTTATCTATGAGATATTCAGTTTAATTATATTGAAAATAATGCATCAATAGGATTTGTCAAAATAAAAATGATTTTCATCAATAATTGCAAAATTAAAATTACAGATCATTATGAATTTACATTCCTGATACAAAAAGCGATATTCATTATTCAAATGACGACTTTAAATTAACTTAAAGTTAATAAAGTGTGAATATTAATTTTGGTTTAGAATGTTAAAATAGTTCTTAGAATAAATAAGGTTATTCGCGTTAAATTTTCCTAATTACGATTATAGTATATAAGGCAATATCAAGTTAGAAGTCGTTGTCCCATCCCGACAGGTCATCTGGGGGAGGTCCATCCGTGTCAGGAGGATACTCGTCAAAGTTCCTCATGTCGGAAGCAGATGCGATGACAGGGGTAATGGGAGGGGATAGGGTTCTCTGAGTAAGACCTTCCCAATTAAAGCCGTCAAACCATCTGGGAAAAAAAAGAAATCCAATGAGAAACTTGCAAGTAAAATACACATTAAACCCCAGTAAAAACAGTAGCGCAACTTTAAAAAACCCATTTTTAAAGGAGAGCAGATATACAACCTAAACTACTACGTAAACTATAATGATGAGACCACGCCGTGTGCCAGCACAAATGTAGTACTACAGTGTTTTGAAGTAATCACTATGCACACTTCTTAGTGTGTGGACACTACAAACGTGTTTTAACACACAAATACAGTGTAATATCAACAACACTCGCACGATCATAGCCTTCAAGTTTGGATCCAAGGTGTGGATTGACAGCCATTGTGGGATTGGAGCCAAGGTGTGGATTCACAGTACCAACCTTATCATTTTGTTTTGGGTAATAATAACTAACAATATTAGGATGAATTGGAAAAGGGGATTCAATGGCTAATTTTGCTGTGAGACGTAAATTAGAATTTGTGTATGTTTGTGAAAAATCTATTTAATTTAAATAAATAGTAAATTAATAATTATGAAGTAATATTGTCACGTAATTTCAAAAACACAAACAAAAGATTCATTAAATTCCAATTGTCAAACGGTACCTGGTTGTTAAGGTGATATTACTGGTAGCAAGATTACTAGGTAACAAGATTAGTACAGCACACTGAAACTAATTTCACACAGTACATTCTAATTAGTAAAACACCCGCTAGGTAGCGCTGAACATTACACGTTTGTGGTGCTCCATTGTGCACTACAATTGAGTGTGTTTGGTGATGTGCATATGATTTCCCATCACTAGTAAATTAACATTTATCCAAAAACTAAGCCACACTTTTTAAAGTTCAGTCACTATTTTTTATTCATTGATATAATTGTGTAATATGCTTTCCTCAGTGCACATGAAGTGTATACTACTGTCATTCGTCATTGTAACTCTGTTATGACCTATGGCTGTGTTAGTTAAGTACGACCTGCTAAGGCGACATTAGACCCATTTACTGGTAGAGGCTCAAAAAGGAGTCATTTGGGTAGATTTCTTTGTCTGTAACTTTACAAAATATTTTCAGTTCTAGATATACAACAGATATATTATATTAAGAGGGTTTTAAGAAACAATGACCAGAGTTCGATATGGGCACAATACAAGAAGTGTCTCAAGAAGTAACTTAACATTTTCAAATTCTTTCATTTTTATGATATATTTATAAATAAGTTGTTCATTCTTAATACTAAACATTTGGAAGGCAGAAAGCCAAACCTGCTTTGGCAAAAAGATCACAGAGTGGTTGATAGCAATTGGAGGTGTTAAGTTGGAAAACCTGTTATACATACTAGTGTTGTACATAAATTGTAAAAGAACAAATAAATAAACATATTTAAGATATTTTTTTTCTCTTGGGAAATATTTTCTATAACCATTTACAGGGTGCACCATTAAGGGTGGAGGTAAATTGTGAATAGAATGGCTGGGGAACGTTGACAATGATCGTGACCTTCAGAATTGAGGAAAGACAAAAAAGAAGAAGAAGCAGTGTAAACATAAGGGAATGTTTTTAGATAAATCGTACTATTATTTAGGACGCCCATTATTTTTTTATTAGTTTCTAAAACAAGAATAAGAAATC
This sequence comes from Micrasema longulum, assembly GCF_059751315.1. Taxonomy (NCBI): domain Eukaryota; kingdom Metazoa; phylum Arthropoda; class Insecta; order Trichoptera; family Brachycentridae; genus Micrasema; species Micrasema longulum. Next base: position 411,952 of record NW_028278169.1, on the reverse strand, counting down.
TTACTTATGCTTTTGTATTTCAGAGATGCCTCCTTTTTGGTATCCAAGACGCTCTGCCGGATTGTCTCGGCAAAGCTTTTTGATAAGGGCGGTGGCATTCCTTGTGATGTTTCTAGGGAACTCAATGGCGTCAATGCCCTTGAGAATTATGTTATAAGTCTTCATGGGATCTGATCCAGTGAAGGGTGGTGTTCCAGTAAGAAGTTCAAACATCAAAACGCCTGGAAGATAAAATATGTCAAATTAATATAATAAGAAACATAAAGGAGTAAAAGAAATATCTTAATGGTATAAATAAAAGTACTTTGTTTCATGAACCACTTTTTTTTATTATTGTCACAACCGACTAGTTTTGGCAACTTACATTGCCCTCTTCAATTTTATTTATACCTTTAAAATATAAAGTGTAAACTTCTTTTCCACATCCCCTTGAGAGTGGAGCATGTAGACATCACCAGATGCCTTTAGGAGACCCTTTTGCCAGGCAACACTCTCACCTCCTGCCGCATCAATCTTGCATTCCTTAGTTCCGCTGAATAAAGCCGAAAGATCATTGACCGTCTTTTTGGATGGCAGGAGCCCGCAGGTGTAAAGAAAGACAACTCGGGTTAAGACTCTCCTAAGGCATCCGCAGCACGTGTACAAACCAGGTCCACCGCCACACCCTCCATTCTCAGACTTCAATGTTGGTAATAAAATCAAACCTAATATTTTCCTCAAGCACCGACTCTTAAAACTCTGAAGTTCGGTGTTTTTAGTTTTGAGTTTTGTTAAGGTGACAGGAATTGCACCTATATAAGACTAATTTGCATTATACAGGAGTTGAATAATCGACATTTCGTTTTGACGGAGTACAGAGTAGAGATACAATGATATAATGGTCACGGTTTAATACCAAACGGCTAAATAATATAACTTATATTGATAGGAAGGAAGGAACGACCAAAGGTTCATCAATGAAACAATATATTTACAGTAAGGCCTCGACAATTTAGACAGACAAACATCAGGACCTTGCTGGATTACCAAGGCATCCAGATTGTAGTCTGCAATTCTTCAATGGTAATAAAACATGTATGTTTAACTTTCTTTTGTAGATTTCTTTAACTATCAAAAGACAACCTCGATAATATTAACATGTAGGAAGGCTGCACATTTGAATCAGACACGAAAACACAAAAACAGAAGCATGGCGCTCAACGCAGGTAAAATGTCTCCAGCCTACTCCGCAAACACCCACCCCATCCGTCCGGATTACCGGGATCACCAGATGAGCGGGAGGCGGATTAGTGAGGTGAAATTTATACCACAATGGTTTATACCAATTATTTATAGATGATTGGATAAGTGCATAATGTGACAGGTTTTTAGAATATGCAAAACCACAATATGTAAAATTGGTTTAATATTAAAGTCTAGATTTTATATTATCCACATTTATGGGTAGTTTTTTGCCATATTTCAGGCATAAACAACTTACACGCCTACACGAAAAAGAGGAGAATTCTGAGTAAGCTTACCTAAAGACCAATAATCAGCGCTAATATCGTGACCTCTGTTGAGAATAACCTCGGGAGCGACGTATTCCGGAGTCCCGCAGAATGTCCAGGTCTTTCTTCCCGTATTCAGTCTCTTCGCAAAGCCAAAATCAACCAGCTTCACATAGCCTTGACTATCTAATAAGAGATTTTCAGGCTTCAGATCTCTGAAACATAAAAAAACAAGTATTTACCATGATTATATTTTAATTTTTTTGAAAATTTTATACATGTTTAATGAATGTTTAATTCAGAGAGCTTTTACAATACAGAGTTGCTAATAGGAATACATAATATAGTTTGCAAACAATCATACGTTGCAGTTATGCCTCCTATACGGTAAAGGTTAGAACAGAAAAAAATTATGAATTAAAAAGTAAATTGTTTAATTTTTAAAAGATCGGTACAATATATTCATAGTTACAATTCGAAAGAAATAAGTTTGAGATAAGTACTATGAAATGTATCAAAGATGTTGCAGAAAATATATTGGTACACCACCCTTTTTTTATGCCTCTATAATGAATCTTGCTAAATTAAATGCCACTATCACTATTACAAAATACACTATTTTTACTCCATAAATGTTGCATATGTCAAGAAATTGTCTAGATTTATCAATTTTATTTTTCATGAACCAAAATGAATACTTTTATAAGGGAGAAGAAAAATTGACAATGAAATATTTAGAAGAATTATTTAATGAAATTGATGAACTTGATATTAAGTAAATTTTGCTAACATGACTATTACATGTAGTGATATTTAGTTTTTTATAAATAATTATATGCTCGAATATCTGTTTTATGTGCATCCAATTTTTTATGACCAAAACTTTGAGATGTATTCTAAATTCAATTCATTTACTTAAAATAACATAAACATTACAAACATTCATGAGGGACAACGTTCATAGATTAAAGACACATGCATGCGCCAAATGATTTTACCAGAAATCTAGATTGTCAACCCAAGAAACAACTCAGCATTTTCTTTTGAATATAATACATTATATTCTGCTAGACCAATAAATACGCATCAGAACATCAACATAGTGTATTCTGTCCATTTCTAACTGCGGTAGGAGCTCCAACCCCTAACAACCATCGAAATCCTATACAGAAAGCTCATATTAATAAAATGTTAAAATAGTGCAAAATATCTTACCTATAAATAATATTTCTAGTGTGAAGGTAATCAAAAGCTTCAACGACACAAGCAGTATAGAATCTTGTGGTAGAGTCATCAAAATGTCCTGAAAAAAAAATATGTCAGATGAATTCCGAAGAATCAATTTATTTTAAATGAACACTGACATGTGCAACAACAATGCCTGTATAAAAATGAAATAATAGTTGAATTAAGAGTTGCTACAAGATTCTGAAATTAAAACATAGCAAAGATAAAAATCCTATAATGGATCTTGACATTTTCATTCCATACAAGAACTCTTGATATTCTCATTCCATGCAATGGAACTTGAATAAATGGAAATAGCATCTTAAATAAATACAACTCTATGAGTATCTTAAAAACTCTTTAATTTATTCAATTCATGTTATTTATTGACAGCGCTGGATCTAACGGGATCTAGCGCCCCGTCACTTCCTGAAAAGGGGTGAGAATATACATACATTTGTAAAGTAATATAAGCGTTTTATTAGATACTGAGTTCTATCGAGTTTCATACTGATAGTTAGGCCATGGTTCAGTTATTACAGTATACATTTCTATAATACCACAGTCATCAATCAAGTTTTCCCTCTTTCTTGTAAAATTATAGAATAAGATGTTTATAAACCATACGAATTTTACTCTATCCTTTTGTAACATCATAAATTATGCAAATGCAGCAATACAACTTCTGATAAGGGGCGTTCATTCCACATCAGCAGTGCCTACTCTAACTTCTTTTATTATCATCTAAATTTAAAGTCATTCTGATTCGTCAAAAAAATATAAAATTAATTGTCTTGTAATTTGCGTAAATTAAAGCAGCTATTCATTTTTTTATGTTTTTTTTTATGATGTAGCTTAAGTATGCCTATGTGATTCTGACATCATTTCCCTATTCACATCCAATGGTTCATAGGGAACTGAATTGGTACTCAGAATGCTGTGTATTTGGATAATTTTTATTATATAGAAGACTAGGTGATCAGTCTTATGTTTGAGGTGCCAGTACAGGAAATTTAAAACATTGCAATACAAAACCACCTTTAAAATAAGTATTTTACATACACCCTGCCAAGAATCGAACCTAGGACCTCAAGCATGCTACGCGCACAGGCAAACACTACACTACGAGTCGGACTTATCTCAACTTGATTTCCTTGAGAATTGCCATCGAGTCAAAAGCATTTGCCCAGGGTTCTGGTTCTAATTCACATGTAGAACTTTATTCTTCATCTGCTCTGACACAGAAAAATGCATACATGGATATTCAAATAATATCTAATTACCTCTGTCTCGGAGAATAGTCCATAACTCTCCTCCGAGGCAGCTCTCCATGAGCATGTAGAGATACTTCCTATCCTTGAACGTCTTGTACAGCTTGACAATGAACTCGCAATTGGCCTCCCCCATGATCTCCTTCTCGCTCATGATGTGCTGCTGTTGTCTGGTCTCCACGATCTGCGACTTCTTCATCTGCTTCAGGGCAAATGACCGCCCTGGCTCTCCTTGGAGCTGGACAAGCTCAACACGGCCGAAACCTCCCACTCCCAAAGTCGCGATTATTCGAAGGTCGGAGAGACGCAAGTGGGCGAATTCTTCGTTCAACCTGGAAATTTTATCAAAAAGAATTATTTTTAATGCATCAAATTATTTATTTTAAAAAAATGATCAACTAAAAATCTAATCTAGTGTCTAAAATAATGTTTTGTGTTTCATCATTTTAGTCTCTTAACACTAACTTGGCCCATCAAAATAATAAATTAAATTTTTAGATTTTCATAGAGAAACATTTTTGGCCTTTTGGACCAAAGCATCATTATCAATATCCTTGTCCGCAATCAGTTGTTTGGTGGTACTCTAATTGCAGCATATCTAGGTCATTTTTTTTACACGGAAGATAGTTAGTAAGTGTTACGCTTCTGGTGCAAGTCCAGGAATAACGCAGTGTAGAACCATCTTTAAAATCCACCCGGCTAGGAATCGAACCTAGGAACTCAAGTGTGATAGGCGAATACCTCAACCACTAGACTTTGAGGCGGACTGATCTCCACTTCATTTCTTTTTTTCAGGATTTTCACCAGAAAGTAGCCAGCCATCGAGGCAAAAACACTAACAGGGTTTAAACAATAATCATGAAAATAACACCTAGGTTTTCCAAATTAATTGGTTTTTAAGATATTTCATTTTTATTTTAAATAGAATTAAGATCTTTTACATGATTTTTAAGCAGTTCTTTTGACTGTTTCCATTGATGATGTATTATAATAATGATTTAAGACAGTATAAAAATATAATATGAGATATAATTTTTGTTGCTTTTTGTTAAAAATGATCTAACTACTACATCCACAATAAAATCTATTCTCTTCAGAGGTTAAAGAGAAATTATTGTCATGATCGTAGACAAACAACAGATGTGCAAAAAATGCAACATTGACTTTCTTTTATCTTTGATCTTGAAAAAGTTTTATATTTCATATGTTATGTGAATGTGATGCTTTATATCACAAATAAAGCCGCATCTTCAGTGGACCATTGGTAAAACCTGAGGATGTGAGAGTACTGACTCCCATCTAATAGCCCGATACTAGAACTTGGGCTTGGACGAAGAGGTTAACCTTCGTCATGTATATAAAACCACTTGCCCTCCACTCAGTAGCCTGGATATTCAAAGACATATGCTTCAAGGGCGAGAATAATTTACGTAGACCCGTCACAATAGATCGACACAGATCGCAGTGACGTCATGAACTTATTTAACACTGCCTACAAGAAAAAAGAATCTCTCTTTTCACTAATTACATAATTCATCCATGACTAATTAATTTTCATAATAAAATATGAATTCATAAAAAATGTATGTATACTTTAGATTATTGAACAACTTACCATATTTCCAACTATTCCATATGCATGAAGCAGAAATAAATAGTAAATAAATTATTAAAATATAGTTTTCAATATAAAAAATAACATTTTTACATTTTTAAAAATTTAAATAGTATTGCTTCAAATAATTTTTAATTGCTATTTTCTTTATTGTGAAATATTATAACATATTGCATACACTTAAAGGCATTGATAAAGATTATGCATGCGAATTAAACACATGATCAATTTGCTATCTATAAAAAAGCTGTTAGAAGATACCATATTGGCTCCCAATCATGGGCGACTAATTTTATAATAAATAATAAATACAAATTTCAACACAAGATTGACTTGTTTAACTGGTGATTATATACATATGTGACAGCTCAAACCATTCTAATTTATGTATGTATGAACAAAGAATTTAAATATTCAACATAGTACAACAGAGATGGAGAACATTTGAGGCGCTGAGAGCCAGAGACTTTCAAGTGACATTAAAAATGTTTTTGGAAAAACGACTTTCAAACATTTTTGACTTTCGCTTTTTATACAAAAAGTCTACGGTTTGTATTATGATTTTTTCTTACCATAAATTAATGGAAAGGATATAAATTATGTAAACTGACAGCTCATACAAATTCGGCGGTTATGTTTCTCTGGCATAATTTCTTTGTGAAACTTTAATTTAGCCATATTCATATTTTGATTATTTAAATACCAGCTTTAATATCGGAGCTTGAGTAAATGCGGGTAAAAACATAGGATTTTTTTACATCTAACTACATAGGTACTCAGATTAATTTGATGTCAAATGCTGCTTAAGCTTCTATGGCTCTCAGCACCTCATTTTAGAGAAGGGAATATGTATGTCTAGACATTTACAGGGTTTATGACCTGTCATTGGCGGGTTTGAGTGACCACTTTACTTACACACTGTGTATTGTTTACCATTCTGCATATGTTTGAACATCTCTATATAATATCATTGACTTCATAAATGTATGTATATTGTACTCCTCTCCTAACAGTAAGACCTTTTCTCTTTTAAGAAAAATTAACATGTAATGCGAATTTCATGATAACCACATTTTGCCAAATTCGTCATATTTCATTTGTATGTTTTTAATGAATAATGCCGATTTAAATGTAAATTGCAGAGTTTTTGGCTTATTTATAGTTATTTTTAGATGCCACAAAACAAAAAAATCAAAATAAAAGGTTTTCAAAAGAACTATCTAGATACTAATGAGTTGCTAAAAGAAATTAAGGAGGCTGTGTTCTTCTTTTATTTAGTGATTTTTACAATTTTATACATGTGCTCTATTATTTTTACTTTATTAGCTGTAGAAATGCAAGGGGGTCTTTTTTTTACTTCATTATATATCATTTTCATATTTAGGCCTTAATGTTTTTAAGTGATGTGAACTTTTACCTTCTTCTTGTATCTCCTTCATCCTTGTATCTGGTTCTGATCTCATCCAGGTTAGAAATGAGCTGGTTGAAGGTCTCCCTGTCTATCACGAGACAGGTAACGCCATCTGGTGAGTCACAAATGATGTTGGCTGTCCTCAAATCGTCACTAGAAAGGATACAAGAAGCAATTCTTATAATACGTCGAACTCGAACGCTACCGTTAAAGCCCGGTATGCAGGTAATAAAAACATGAATAAGATATTGTTGGAAATTGAATATTACAACTAGAATTATCTACTTAAAAAAAAAAAGAGAATACAATTACAACTAAAATATTTCCAAAACTTAATTTTTTTTTAAAAAAAGCATAATTTTACATAGAAATAAAAGAAAATGTCACAAAAATTTGTGTGATTTAAAATGCTTGTATTTCTTTTCAAAAACTAAAAATAAAGATTATTCTTCCACTATTTTAATGTTCAATTTATTATCTTCAAATTATTGTCATAAATTTTAGTTCAATACTCAGTCTTTACATGAGAATCAACATACCTAAGTTTAGTCTAAATTTGAAATGGCGTAATCTGCCGGTTAAAAAGTAATTACTCGGATATTACAGTTATATAAAACATCAAGTATATTGTTTAATAGAAATACTTTTAAAACTTATTGTTTTTAACAAATTTATGTTTTTTACTCTTTTATTATTGCGCAATTTAAAAAACCTTCTTTTTAAAACGGCCAAATCGTATGATTTAGTCATTTTTCGTGCGTTTTACCCGACTACAGCCTTAACAGAGTTATCTTAGACTGTCTATAGAGAAAAACCGATAAATATCGGGTTTTTTTTCTCAGCTCATTTTCGTACACAAATGTGTACAAAAATGAGTATATTTGCATGAATATTTAAAGTATCTTCGTCGGTAACCTATAATTGAACATGTTTAGAAGAAAAAAATGTATGCGTATTCTGCTTTTCAAACAGAAAACCTAATTTTACTTTGTAGATAAAATTGAAGATAATTGTAATCGCGGCCCTGGCCTGTTGTGATGAAAAAAAAAATATTTTTTCATAAAAAAAATAATAAATGTAATTCCTTCAGATTTTATTTTATTTATCATCTTACCCTTGCAATGCCTTCTCGCCGAAGAAATCTCCTTTCTCCAGGATTCGTATGAACTTTTCTTCGTGAGTATTGGGCTGCTTGATAGTCACTTTCACCTGAAATTTTATGGAAAATAAATATATTTCGACTTTCGAATACCGGGGTATTAAAAATAAAATTACATTGCACAATATTGGGCCCACTGCAATACCGTCGTAAAAATCGGAAATCGTTATTATAGTAGCCGTTTTCTTTCCCACCATAAATAAAAGCTTCATCATCCTGGGTTTCTTTATACTTGATCGTATTTTTTTACGACCAGCTTTAATTTATATTTTTAAAATAAATTTCATACATCCTCCTTAAAAGTATATCAGACGCCTTTAGCATGCAATACAATTTCGGCGATCTTTTATACGTACGTGTATCAATATTTGTATTACTTAAAATTCATTTTCGTATTGGATTTATTAATGCCATACAAAGAGCAACTATGTTTAAACAAAACATTGGCCGATTTGGCGAATGAGGAAGTACATATGATTTTATTTTTTTATGGATTGTATTATGAGCACTGTAATTTTTTGTAATTTTGACATTACTCCACCCGTGACGTCACAAGTTCTCGTCGGAAAGTTCTACTGAATTTGTAGTTGTATAATCGTGCTTCTGGTGAATTGGCTTATCGGAAATCTATCACAACACTCTATCATTGAGTTATTCTTAGGAACATGTTACGTAGTCTAATTAAGTAAATTTTTATTATTAATTTACGTAGTCCAATTTAGTATATTTTAACACGTTTTCGAGAAACTTTGCCGTACAAACAAATAGTCTAACTTTTACCGAGTGTAAGAAAATGTTTTTTTTTCAATTTCCCGTAGCACTGAACTTCCTCATTAACAACCAGGCACGACAAGAGCACAAAACTCTTGTTTAGTAATGTATGCTTTTGATTAAACTACTAAAAATATTTTAATGGAAACTTTTTAACAATATGTAATGTAAATATAGAATTAAGAATGTAAATATACTACTTCTCTGAGTATATTTTTGGGGTTTTTATTCTCCATTTCCGATACTTTTAACAAGCATTATTTTTTGTGTGCTCACCGGGAGTCGAACCCGGAACCTTCCGTGCGTGAGTCAAGCGTCTTAACCAGTACACCACGGAGGCCGCCAATCATTACAAATATTTTATTTTATTTTATGTAAAATGCGTCGTCTGCCAATCATACAAACGTTGATTGATATAATACAGCGTAATTTTTGGTCCATTTATTATTTTCCTGGCTCTAAATTAATAAAACAATAAAAATATAACAGTAAAAATAATCACGTTTATTATACTTGCTTCCACTCATTTGATTAATTACTGTTGCTCATTATTTGATTTCGATTGAAACCTTAATATTAAGAAATAACTCCATAGCTTGATTATTATTCTAAAACCATTATTTTTGTATTTCTCAAGGCTAAAAATGAAGGTTGTAACGTTCTTTTCATGTTAGATATAATAAACCGATTTGTTTTATAACGTAATAATGATTTACTATTGAATATTCAATTGTTTGTGTATAAAACGATTTGGCGATGGATATTTTTTTTTTGTCTAAGACACATGTTGATATACTAGTTATAAAAAGGCATAATGTGTATGGTGCCGAACTAAACAATGAATTATACATTTTATCAACCTCGTTCAATGTCAATCATTTTTTCCATCATTAAAATATTATAATTAATTTCGCACAAGACTGGGGGCAGGGCAGTACAAATAATTACACTACAATAATGAATCACGCGATTAGCGAACTGTTTTTTAAGCACTATAGTAATAATCAATTTTGAATGAACTTACCAGTCCATCACACAAATGATTTAATTGTAGGCTTCCGAATAAGCTCGTAATTACAGAGTGCCTGTCGATTTTGTCTGCACGCAATTTAGGATGATGAAAATGTAAAATACAAAAAGTTATTTTTTCCACATATTTCTTTGTTAAGTAATCATCCCTATTAGAATGTATTGGCTTAAACGTTATTGTTATGCGTTTGATGGCTTAGAATCCTGTCTATTCACTCAAAGAATGAAGCTTTGCAGAAGATACGATATTAAAATTCACTTAGAAATCGATTAATCAATTCATCATCAATTGAAATATTATTAACAGCGCAACTACGCTGAAAGGTTAAATATATATTATTATATAAAAAATATACTGATTACTGTTCTTTAAAGCCGATTATTAAAATACGTACTTTGTTCAATGTAGACGCTTAGAGCTAAGTAATTCTAAAGAACATCGTGCTAAAGCACGTAAATACGAGTACAAAGCTATTTTTTTGTAAATTAAACGATGGCTTGCATTAACTAATATTACGTAAATTATTTTACCAATAAATTTCCGCTAGAGTAATCTTCGATTGTGACTAACTAATGAATGATTGAAACTATTTTCCATTATTATACAATTTAATATAATACGAGGCCGGTTGCATCGGAAGGTTTAGAAATTTACGTCAAAATGGCGGCGTGGCCCCGTGGTGTAAGGCTAAGACGTTTGCCTTCCGCTCGGAGGGTTCCGGGTTCAATGCAGGGCGGTATCACATAAAAAAAAAAACTGAGATTGCCTTTCTAACCCTTGTTCTAAAAATCCTAAAATGTTCCCAATCTCTGTTATAATATGTTAATCTTAGATGGAATATATTTAGAGTCAAGTGCGCCGGAGGTTTATTTTAGCAGTGCTTTATAAGTTAAATATCATTACAAATTGATTTCGCGTCATCGAAAAGAACTAAACATCTGTTAACTTATACGTCTACTATGTAAATATGTATTTACATTTTTAGCATTTTAGATATTACAGCAGTTGGCGAATTCTGCGAGTAGATGTTCAGAATAGAAATGAATCCTTGATGTCAGCCCAGCGATGATGAGAACAAGAAAGAGCCTTGCATCGATCATTCCCAAGAGTTTCTAGTTTTTATTCCATAACAAACTAGCACCAGTAATAAAATTAGCATAATAACATGGGTATTGAACAATTTGCCCCATAAAACAAACAATTTAATGCACGCCACGTTGTGCCATCGATAAAAGTTATATTTTTACTCATTGTGTGAGAAAAAGAACGCCACTTTTGAATTCATAAACAAAATGAATAACAAAAATAATTATAGAAGTTGTAGATAATAGAGAAAATAAATCGACTAGAAATTACTCATTTACAAATGCAAACGTAGGTAAAACTCCGAATCATGCCCAGGGCCCTGATTTCAATGTGAAATGAACAGCGTTATCTTAAATTGTTTAAAAAACTTAAAGCAAATTTTGCATAAAAAAATTAATACTAATGTGACTTATGTAATTATTTTTTAAACATGCGCAAGTGAACGTTACTGACAAAGATATTTAAAAAAAAATACTCAATGAGTACACTTTCGTGCAGAAAATTTGATTTTATTTTACAGATAGTTGAAGATAACTCTGTTTACTTCCTATTGTTATCGAGGCCCAGGACCCCGATTACAATCGGAAATTAACAGTTATCTTCGACAATCTATAAAGTAAAATCGAAATTTATGTACGAAATATGTATATTTGAATGAACGTACCTTCGTCGGTAATCTGTAATTGAACACGTTTATATGATATTGGTAATATGCATATTCTATTTTTCATGCAGAAAACATAATTTGACTTTATAGATAAAATTGTCGATAATTGTTAACTTCCCATTATAATACGGGCCTAGGGCCCCGATTACAATGGAAAGTTAAAAGAGTTATCTTCGACCGTCAATAAAGAAAAATCGATATGTGTGTACAAAAACGAGTATATTTGCATGAACATTTAAAGAATCCTCATCGGTAACCTATAATCGAACATGTTTAAATGAAAAAAATGTATGCATTTTCTGCCTTTCATACAGAAAACATAATTTTACTTTGTACATAAAATTTAAAATAAATGTAAACTACCTATTGTAATTGGAGCCCCGAGGCCATCAAGACAACTAGTGGCCTTATGCTGTAACTAATTCGTTTTGTAAACTCTTCGTATCGTATGAGAGGGAACGAGAGCGAAATATGGTTTTGATTGCGTTAGAATAAGACGGATACATGACGAACGAACGAACTTACGAAACGAAATTGTGACAAAATAAGCCTGCTGAGTTATCTTCAATTGTCCATAATAAAATACTGAATTTTCTGAATGAAAAATTGAATTTTGCAATACAATATATTTTTAGACATGTTCAATCACACAGGTGTCTGAAGATGATACTTCAAATCTTAATACAAATTTTCATATAGAAAATTCGATTTTACTGTCAATTGAAGATAACTTACCATTGTAATCAGGGCCCGTGTCATTCGACATTAACCCCTTATACCTAGGACACATTTTTGTGTTGATTTGCGTCTTGTAAACGTGTTCTTTATTAAGACAATAAACCTATTACATTTGAAAAAGTTGAGCGGAAAACTGATATACCAATGTACGTTATTACGATACTCTTGTAGCATATCTAAGACTTATTAATATATTATAATACCTCAATTCAGGTGGTTTATTAATGTATCACTTTTTTCTAGATGTTATATAAAGGGTTGATGTCCAAATCTACACGGAACTGTAAAATTAGGGTGGATTGATATTTATTATATTATTTTGTATTTATTAAAATTTTGTTCAGCACCTATTTTTAGATAACAGTCCTGCAAAAAGAAATCGAGTGTAAATTAGTCGATTTCGTGGTTTAATGATTATTGCGTTTGCCCGACATTAAATTAATAATAATAGTTTAAAACGTAACCATAATACAATAAATATTAATGCACTTTTTGTTATTTTATCGTGCCGTGTAGATTTTTACGATGGTGTGAAATGGCCTTATACAGTACTATTTTCAGTACTCATTAGTTAAAAGATCAGAAATAGTTTAGCATAGAATAAATTGTAGATTGAGATTGACCCGGTTGAAATGAATAAATCATTAAATTGTTCACTAAACAAAGTTTAACAATAGTTAATTTACATTTGAATAAAATTGCACAGCTGTGTGACTTAGTACAAAACTAATTTGTATGTAGAACCAAATATTTCTCTAGCGAAAACATTCGTGATGACATTTCACTTAGCATCATGTCTTGAGAAACACTTTGGACATGCGAAAATTATAAAAGTGTGATTCGATATTTTCTAATGTCGGGTAAAGTACAGGCGATATCGTCGCCGTTCAGGCAAAAGTCACTTACCCAAAAAACGACATTTTAAGTAATTGCAATTTAAAAGTTTGGAGACCAAGAAAAAGTTATCAAGAGAAAAGCACGGACTGTTTACATCAGTCTACTGTAAGTTCTATTCAGTAGGTCGCTCCCTTCCGCATACGCGTCACCTTTGTTTGTCGTTTTGCTTTACGCCCGACTAACTGAGCAGGACGGAGACAGGAGATAATTCGCGAATTGTAACATATTAATAAGACGTTTTTTGACATTAATATAGCTTTACTAAACAAATATTGATTAAGATAAGAAAATCACTTGCCGGTAAAGGTTATACTATCGCTTTTCCAGATTGATTTGTACAGTATCTTAGCGTACATATTGGCATTTAAGTAATTTCGAGGAGAAAAGTAGCTGGCGAACGCTCGCAACAGACTAAAGTCCGTTCTATCAAACATAGACCAATTGGCCGCAGGTTGAGGGAACATATTTCGAACGCTTATGTTTACTCCAGTTATATACCTCAATGTTCATTCGTGTCTTTTGTATTGCTATTTTTTGGTAAGTGACTTTTGCCTGAACGGCGACGATATAAGAAATTGTGAATTTGAAACTGACCTGTCCCTTCGATATAATGAAGAACGTGTCTCCTCTTGCTCCTTGTCTGACAATGTAATCTCCTTGCTGGTAGAAGGTTTCTTCCAAAACGTCAGAAATCTTGGAGAGTGTATCTCCTGGAAGATTCTTGAATATCGGAACGCTGGAATAAAAAAAAACAATTAATTAAAGCGGAATAATATATTAATTTTATACAGATTCTAAGCCAAAATCACACTTTTGCTACCTTCAGTATCAAAACTTTTTTTTATGCATGTAGTTTGAAATGTAAATCTGAAAAAATAAGTTTTAATATTTGCTCAAAAAATAATTTTGTACAATTCATTACAACGGAAAACAATGAATTTCACGGTACAGTTTTGACGAATATAATTGTAATTTTGTATTGTTTTGTAATTTCTAATGTCGACAGTTATTTCTGCATTGTAAGATATGGGTATGTGAGTTAAGCCATAGTATACTTACAACCGTATCATTATCTGGTAACAGCCTTACTAAGCTGATGACAACATGCAATATTTCACTATTCAAGTGGGGGCAAATTTCTATTCGTTAAAATTTACCGCTTTGCTTAATTACCCAATATTTACATTAACAGTGTACAGTTATTGCAATCATAAATGAATAATGCACTGTTCATGTTTGTGGAACCTTAGTTTGGGGTAGAAGAAAAAAATACATTAACCCTGGATTCATAAACATAGGTACTTGGGTGTTAGTCAACAGAAATCTTAAACGTTATTTATTAATTATTAATTAAATGAAAAAAATATATACTAACATAGTACAACGATTAATTATCAAAGTATTAAAGAAACAATCAACTTTAAATACAAAAAATCTATATAAATGATTTTAAGTTCATACAGTAGACAATATTTGCAAAATAAATTCTATAGTACAAAGAAGAAAAAATAAACGAATTTGAAATGAATAAGTCACTCAGATGCCAAAATAATATCAAAATTCCTAAATTCCAGACAAATCACGGTCAAAATAGTTTTGTTTTCAAAGACCTCCTCAATTAAATAAAAACTATTAAAACTAATATGTCACTAAATAAGTTCAAAGTAAATTTAAAGAAATTTTTTGAACCCGAGTAAAAACAACATCCTATATAGTATATATCGTGGGTATACTGGCAAAAAACGTTATTTATTTATTTTTTTTATTTATTTATTTATTCACACTTATTATCAAAATACAATTCCATATTCACTTTGCCCAGCTAACAAGGGTACATACCCCGTTCCAAGCTAGGCAATTACATTTTAATATATTATAATACTTAACAAATTAATATAGAGCACAGACAAACAAAATATAAACTTATTCGGATACACATTTTGTTTCATATACATACAGACATACACATATATACACATATGTATATATAAATATACACATATATACATATGTACATACACACACACGTACATACACGCATGCGCATACACATACATACATTCATAAAAACATAGACTATTTATTTATGCGAAACTTCATGGTTGTCATCTATAAATATATATTTTTTAAATTATTCTTTATTTTTTATATTTTATTTTTGACATCCAGTAAGGTTCTCCAATCCGTGGCATGCATCAACTTTTCTGACTCCCTACGACCAATGTCATGAAAGAGCGAGGTCAACACCTTCCGTAACTTGACAACACTCCCGTCTTTCCACGATTCTGGCAAAAGGTTATGGACCTTTTTGCCTACGTTATAGTGTTGTCTCGATGCCAGAACAGTGTTGACCCCTTCACTTAGTATCAGATCCCTATTAGAGTATCTTGTGTTATGGTTGTGGTTGACGCTTGGGTAAATGTCTCTCTTTATGTGTGTAACCACTACCGTTCTCAATATATACTGTTGAATAATATTCAGTACTCTGAATTCTTTGAAAAGCAAGTCACTTGGATAGCGAAATGTTTTTTTTAAGATGACTCGGATTAAAGATTTCTGTGCAATTGCTACAGGTTTATTATGTAGGTGTTCATAGACAAAAGACTGGATTTCACCCCCTCGGGGGTCATTAAGATTAACAAATTACAACAGGGATGGAGAATACCTTAAATAAGGGAATATGGAAGTCAAGGCATTTACTGGGCTTATGACCTGTCATTGGCTGGTTTAAGTGGCCACTTTACACTCTGTGTAACATTCACCATTTTGCCTATGTTTGAACATCCATATTTCTTCAATTCTGTTGATTTTAGTGAAGTTAAAGAGCTAAAACCTTTATTGTTGTAAAGAGATTCATCTGACTGAATTATTTCACATACTAGGCAACAGAAAGTGAGAAAATTACAAAAACATGGGCGTATTGAATCTTACAATTTTATACAAAAATTAAAAACAAAGATTAACATGGCAAAATGGTGAATGTTACACAGTGTGTAAAGTGGCCACTTAAACCAGCCAATGACAGTTCATGAGCCCTGTAAATGCGTGGACTTCCATATTCCCTTCTCTAAAATGTTCTCCATCTCTGTTGTGGTTTATTTTTTTAGTTGATTAACTTTCCAACACGAATAATAAAATAATTTAGTAACTATTTCTAGCTGAATTCAGATCATTTGCATATGTACGCGATACATAAACGGATATATTTATTAATTCCAGCAAAAATGTGCAAAACGTACTAATTATTCACATGAGAAAGTTAGTGCAAACTGAACGAGGAACTCACTTTTTACTTTCGTTTCTCCGTAAAGCCACCGAGTACCTCCATACTCCATACTGGTATAAATTAATATGTTTATTCGTCCCATTACTAGTGATTTGTACTGTCTCCAGAAACGTGTGGTTTGATATTTACAGCGCGATGTGACGCAATATTTATTCAAAAATTGTGGCCTAGCGCGCATTGCGATTTTAAAACGCGCGGTAGTTTACCCGTAATAATAATATTATATTATGATTCATGGTTATACGTGCGAGTGCGCGCATACGCGGCTAAAAAATCGCATCGATGAACTCTCGTGTGGCTGTGATGTAACACGAGTCTACTAAGATACAATACTGGAGATATATTTTTTATTTATTTAAATAATGAAGTTGTATATTTTTGTAAACTTCAAATGGACATTTTCGCACGGGATTCAAAAAGTAAAATTTGTGTAAATATGCTAGATTTTAATACAAAAATATTTATCCTCGCTATGCGAAGAATAATTATACGAACGAAAATGATGCCAATACCACAATAAATATGTTTTACTGTATAAGAAAGAGAACGAGAAAAGAACTTATAATAAGGAAGACAGAGACGCTGTTCTGTGGCCGGTGTTTGTGTAAAAGAGACAAAAACAAAATAATAAATTCGTTCAGTCGGTTATTGGCATTGAGCGGGAGTGTACGCTAGTTAAATGACCGGCGTACTGGTGATATTTAATAAATGTTATTTAGCTAAAACAGGACTAAATTATTTATCATTTTTTGTAAATTATGGAAAAGGAATTATTTAACAGTACGTCTAAACGTTTTTTTTTCAAAAGTCTGAACTTCTAAATATTCTGTTTTTTGCTTGGAATAACACGATGTTACAATAACCGCATGTAAAGGATTTTTTTAGGACAGCCTTTTAAGAGTTCAAAAATCGTAACCAGCAATATTTTTGACGCAGTGCAGTACCCGAAAACAAAATTGTAATGTATGGACAAGTATTAAAATGCGCATTGCGAGCACTTGCGCTCAACGGGAATTATATTGAAATTAGGAGGGTATGGAATCTATCGAGTTATAATATTTTTAATAAATTTTAATAAAAAAATGGGAGATATTTTTATAAGTGCGCACTTGCGGTTAAACTCCCGCAGCTGGCCAGTATTATTCCTACTCTCCAAGCTTAAGAGGTGACAGGGAATTTCGATGAATAGTTATTTGAACATTGTTTTTCTGACACTTTCTCGCAGACGAATCTCCGATACTATGCTAAAAAGACAACTGCACGTCGGACTGCTTATGCCTAGTCGAAATCGAGAAAATCGACGTTTCGTTGACCCGTTATCCGCACCTCGAAACTGACCCGATTTTGTTGTTTTTCTTTAACAAAAAGTGTCAAAATAAAATGTTCTAAGTCTGTACTTTTTGATTTTTTTAAATAAAGTTATCATATTTTTATACCGTACGTCCGAATACAGCAAATAAAAGCAAGCGCAATTAAGGGTTTTTGGATGGTTCTACTTCTTATAATTTATAGTAAACTATTTATTTAAAAAAAAAACGATAGAAACACGCTAATGGTAAATATATGTTAAGTGTAAAAAAAATCTTGCTCTAGCTCTATAATCCAGGGAGAAAATACGAGAACACGTTTGTATGCAGAAAAGTGAGACCGCGATTCTTCTTAAACTTATGCCGCACAACACAATGTCAGCCGTAAAGTGACAAGGATTTAGAACCTCGATGTTTAATTTGTGGTACCTCAATTTCAAGTAATTCAAAATAATTCCACCCTATTGAGAAACCTTCGGCCTTCAAGGGATATACCCAAAAACGGTGTTAGCGTTTTTTTCTCGCTCTGTGAATTAATGCACACACACAAGCAATTTACACGACATCCATTTTCAACTGATTCAGTGGCGGTTTTTTACCCGCCAGTGCGCGTAAAGCAACTTACTTTTGCGGAGGAGAGTTGACCCGCGCGTTCGAACGCCAGCATGTGCGGGCCTAACCTAAACTCTAACAGATGTTACGGTGAAGCAGAAACGCCATTCTGACAGTTGGATTGATAAATTGCTGAACGAATTATTGATACACCGCACCACAGCTAATTATTACCAATATCAACCGCTTTCCTCTTTTGTTACTGTATAAAAAACGCCATTAAAATCAAAACGCTTTAGATTGAATTAAGATGCGAATAATTCAAATGTACAGAAGCTTATTTGACGTAATGATATTACATAATTTACGGTCAGTATTTGTTCGGACCAAATCCATATCCATTATCTACCTACCTGTCCTTTCCATTTCCTAGCGCACTTCATGTAACAATAATACTACGTGTGAGTGCCGGTAGCAACATTAAAAATCAGTACAAAATCTACCATTTACGAGTGCTTTGCTAATATTTCTACAAGCGAGCTGTGCCTGCGTCATTTTAGACCACCAGATACATCCAGACAAGCTGTGCCAGCGTCTTCCGACCGCCAGCTTCACCAGGGTTCCAGCACTCGTCACGCCTCATCCATCAGCAGATTAGTGTAGTTGCGCAACCTTTCTTCTCACTCTAAATTTTCATCCTCCTAGGACGAGGTATTCTTCACACCTCGTCCACTCCTCAACAGTATTTCTTAGAGGGAAGTGAATTCTTCGCTTTCTTTTTTTCCCCAATTCAATGAAATGCATATTATTAGCCTAAGGATTATCTTTTTTTCTGCGCAAAGATCCTAAGGTTACCAGGACCGCGATTATAAACGCCTATCTTCATCGATATATACTGAGACGGTATAAACTAATATCAGTATTGATTGATTTGGTGTTTATTTTGTAGAACTCTGTATTCAAACTTATAATATTAGAAATCCAACACTGATTTGAGTCTACTGAACACTTTATTTTATTTTTAAAATATAATTTTTTTTGATCTTATATTTTACATATTTGTTATTGATATTATTGATACACGAAATTTTGTTTTTATATTTTTTTATTTGTAAAAATAAAATAAATTGTTCAGTAGACTCAAATCAGTGTTTGATTTTTAATATTATAAGTTTAAACTAATATCCATATTTATGTACGAAAATGTGTATATTTGTATGAAAATTCAAAATATCTTCGCCGATAAGAGGTAATTGAACATGTTTAGAAAAAAAAATGTAAACATATTATATTTTTTATACAGGAAACTTAATTTTACTTTGTAGATAAAATTGAAGATAAATTTTAACTTCCCATCAAAATACGTACCCAGGGCCCCGATTACAACGGAAAGTCAACAGGGGTTTATACAATTATTTAAAAAGTAAAATCGAATTTTCTGTACGAAAATGTGTGGATGCATTAGTACATCAGCTTAAAGTATCTTCGTCGGTAACCTGTAATTGAACATTTTTCGAAAAAAAAAAAAAACATACAAATTTACACTAATTTGATTTAACTTTTTTCGGTTGATTGGTTTAAACCAATTGACGGGTTACTTAATAAACCCGTTTATGTATTGGTATTTAAGCTTAAACAACAAAATTTACAAAGAGATAATATTTTTTTCAGATAGACAAGATATTGTCTTGTATAAAAGTATCATCTGCCAAAAAGTGAGCTAATTATTGCACTTTTGTATAACTGTCTTTGCTGTAAGAACACATTAACCGGGCTGTCTTTAGATACTTCATTGTTCTCATAAGGTATTGGTGTTGGTTCTGCAATTTCCCACAGCAAATAAAATGATAGAGCGAGTAGCGCGATTTGGAACATTGATGTTAATTTGATAGAATATCTTGAGCATCCATCTAACCGAAAAAAAAATTGTGTAAGACCATTAAAGAAGCTAAAGTTCTTCAAAATTTTAAGGCTAAAAATATGAAAATATTCCAGTTTATCGAGGGTATCCAGAGTATTGATTAAACTGTTTCGGTAAGCAATTGTTCTAAGAAATTTGCGCTGAGCGGATTCAATCCCCTTTTTATGGTTATCGTAAATGGGAGACCAATAAATTAGAATTAAACTCTAATAAGCTCCGACCCGAGATTTATAGAGAATATTTTTTTTAATTTTTTTTATTAAAAAAGGTAAATATGAAAAGAAAATATAAAAGGGAAAATAATGAAACCCACTAAACCGCGAATCCGGCTAGTCAGCAGGTTTCTTATTTTTCCTTTACAAAGAAAAACGTTAGAGAAATTATATAAATTTAAAAAGTAATATAAACATTATTAAGAACTAAAGGCATACATATTTTTTACACAAAATTTATTTACAAAAATTTAAATAGGTGACTGTTAACATAAAATAATAATCAATATAAAGCCTTGTTACAGATTAGTCATTTAAATTTTTTTCTTAAACGTTTTGTCAACACTTTCTTTTAAGATCTGCTTAGTAATATTTTTGAAAATTGTATATGAAGTGTTCTTTGGCCATACTTGTTTACAAACCTCGGTACTGACAATCCTTCACGTTGTGCTAGCCTTGTATTATGTGTATGTATATACCTTTTCTGGTAGTTACTATCAAATCGATATCTGGCAACAAATTGGAGCCATAGAAGAGCATTTGCGGACAGGCACCCTTGGCAATTGCAACAATTGGGTTTTTAAATGGTCTTGATATTCGAAAAATTAATCCGCAAGTTTTCGAAGATTTTTTGTTTTTATGTCGTCGGCGAATAAAAGAAATTTAAAGTATTTAATGTTTGATGCAATGTCGATAATGAATATCAGAAATAGTAAAGGTCCGAGGTTTGATACTTGTTGTGTATTCTTTAGACTTAATTGAAGATTGAAGATAACTTGGTTAACTTCATTTTGTATTCAAGACCCAGGGGAGCGATTACGAATGCTATCTTCATCGGCATGTATCGAGACGATATACTAACCTCGGAATTACGAAACCGTCTCTATCGACATTGCATCTTACGGCCCATGCGCGTTATGTCATCTCGAACGATCTGACGCATGCGCTGCAAGTACCTCGAATTTTCAAATCTTAACCTCTAGATATTTATTTATTTAACACTTTATATACAATACAATTTATACAATTACAATTACAAATACAAATACAATTTATATACATATAAGGGCGGGCATATTGCCTTAAAGCAATTTCTTCCTATCTACCCAAGATAGAAAGTACTTTTTTTATTTATTTATTAACGGACATTGTCCATGTATCCAATTTATAGGGTTTAAATATTACAATAAAAGAATAGTTAAAAACATTTAAGAAAAAAAGAAAAGAAGCATTGACAAACATAAGAGACATCAAGACAAGATCTGGACTATTTATTTAGTGCTTGGTTAAATCGCTGTAAACTCAAACCAAAAAATCCAGATCTTGTCTTGACAATACGACAAAGACGGGGGACAATTAAGGCCATAGTTTGTTATACGCTAGTACTGTCACTTCTGTATTAATTTTCAAACTTTGTGAAGCGCTCAATGTTACATTTAAATAAGCTTATTTCTCTTTCGTATTATAAATAGGATTCTCTGATAAAAAAAATAGCCACCTCAAAACGATTCCAAATTTTAATAAATCACAATTATAACGAAAAGTGCACGCTTAGTATATGATTTTTATCACTTCCAGTGATCAGATATGTGTACAATGGAGTACGAGTGCCTTCGATAGCTATCGATGCATAGCTAGATTATTTGAGCATTATATTCGTGCAGTAAAAAAACAATAATAATTATTATGATCGTGATTTCAAATTGTGTAAAATTGTGAGAAGTCTATGAAATCGGGAATAGCCAATAATTATTAATTAGAAAACTTACTTGAAAAACTTAACTGCATATTCGTAAAATAAATTAATGAAAAATATTTGTATTTTAAAATTATGAGAATGTTTTAAAAAACGCAAAACACAATCATGGCTAAAAAAAATGGGCACCATTGTTAAATTGACTACACATAAAATGATATTATTATTGATTTAAAATTCTAAAGAGAGATGAGTGATTTATGATTAACTTTCTACCAGAGCTCTTACTGAGAATATAAAATAAATTAGGTAGGTATTTGGCGAGTTGAAACTCGTATTTTTCAATTATTTTTTAAATAAACCTTTTCCTTATCACTATTATTTTATTTACGTAGTACGTATCTATCACAAGTAGCATTATGCAATGTTGTTTTGCACTTGAACAACGTGACAGCAGCTTACAGTAGCATATAAAAATTAGTATACCTACGGAAATATTGTGTTTAAGTAAAAAGTAGAGACGAAATTCACAGAGCGGAGGAGAAGAGTTATAAAACTTCTAGGTGACTTATGCGCCAATAAAACCGAAATTGAGTTATACATATCACGTATTGGTTGTTAACATAAGTTGTGTCCGTTTTTTTCCAAATGTAAAAATGGGCATCAATTTTTATTTTACATTGAAAAAGTTATACGTTATTTGAAAGAATATTTTCTGCTCTAAAAGACATTATGTTTTCTTTTACGTCCGTTGTATGATTACAAGCCTTCAAAATTAAATGTCAAGTAGACGCAAGTGAGCATTTTCGAGACCTGTTCGCGTTGAATCGAGGAAACAAAACTCCCAAACATGCTCACGATATTTGCGCAGTGCACGATAAAAACGTTAGTGCAGTTATGAAAGAGAATACATTATTGACTAATTTGTTGGATTTTTTTGTGTTATCCTCTTCATTTGAAAAAAAACGGACACACCTTATGTTAACACCTTAATATGTACCACTTTTCTCAGCATTTGAAGCAGCGTCGTATAAGCCTACACTCATGGATATCGGACGTCAATTTTGGTGTTTACCTAAAAAACCTATATTTACGACATTCATTAAATCAATGGTTTTATATCACACAAAATTATACTTATCTTTACAAATAACTGTAGTTTAGTTTTAAATTACAATTAGTTTTTTAGATTTATCCCATATAGCCCTCATAGTTTTACATAACACTTTTCTTACCAACGTTGTTTTGAAATTATTAAAAAAATAAATGTACACTAATTTTTCATTTTTTCATTGACTCTCTTGCAAAATTAACTGTATATTGAATCAGTCATTTGAGCCTTTTTACAGTCGATATGCTAATTTTTCAATTCCAATACATTATTAATTTTTATCATAAAAATAAACCTAAAAAATTAAACGCCATATAAACCCTGCAAAATAAACGAAAAATTGTATTAAAGTATTTTCAGAAGACTTTTTTTTTTAATTTAGTCATTAGGACATTTTCTGGGAAAGAGGAAACACAATATGTGATTAAGGAAAATTCACAATATTAGCGGGCGTAAGATATTGAATTACAATCCAGAAAACTTTAAACACATTACAATAAAGTATTTCAGTTTCTTTTGTAATACTTAAAGTTTAATTTAAATGAATAATTGCACTGTGAACTCATTTTCAAAACCACTCTCTATTACTATTAACTACTAGGTAAAAAAAATGCACGGGCACAAATTACATTCGTGAGAATGGATTTCCATTTTACAAACTATGTCTAAGTTAATTTACAGTTGAAAATGAAATCATAATCAAAGCGTTACCACAGTCTTTGTTCTTCATGTGAGCGAATCAATATAATACAAAAAAGTCATTAGATTATTCACAATATTAGGATGCAACTTTCAATTCGAATTAACCTACAAGACATTAAAAAAAATACAACTGTCTATTATTACAACAACAACATTATTACAGCTGTCTGTCTGTAAAAATGTTTACTAAAAAACATTTTTTTAATCTAAAAAAAACGTAGGATTAAACTCTTTAAAAAAGACTTGGCTTTATTGCTAGTAAAACTGATAAGAAATATTTTTATTAATCTTTTGAAATAATTGATTAGATTTTTAAATTATCAAATCTAGTATCAATTCTCCTCAGGGCCCGTATTACAATGGGAACTTGACAGGGTTGTCTTAAATAGAGAATGTGCAAGAATTTTTATTTTCTCCCAAAAAAATCAGCAAAAAATAAAAAAAATATAATAATATTTTTTTTAATATTTTGAGCCCATAATTACCTCACAATTATGATTTACAATTTGAGCTTTTAAAATCTGTCCCAAACGCTCTGCTTCCCGGGATTTTTCACTGTGACGTCATAGTCCACGATTGGGTTTGACAATACGACATTCGAGTGCGCGCTGTCGTTGCAGTGGAAGGCCGGCTGTTTATATTACGTTATTGTTGTATTTTCGAAATGATTTTTCTCCATCGTTATGGCTAAAATGGTCAACTATAAATACCCCAGTGCACCAACTATTACTACTGCAGATAAAATATTGTATTATAAAATATACAGAAACGACTTTTATTTTTTTAATGGATTCAATTACAGGTTAGGTACCGACGAAGTTATTTCAACTTTATATACAAACTCACGCATTTTTGTACACAAATTTTGATTTCAGTTTGTACTTATCATTATTATTCATTATTATTACTTATTATTTTTATTTTACTTTCCATTGCGATCGGGGCCCAGGGACATGATATTACAATAAAGGCAAAGAATAATATGATATGCATATTGATTTTCCTTCATTACAACAAAATTTAGCCAATTGGATTATGACATCATTATCATACCCTATCCGCACCTAAAGGGCACTGCATTGGTACACCATTCGCAGCATATCTTGATTTTTTTTTTTTACATGAAGAAAAGATGATCAGACTTACGCTGCAGGTACTGGTCCAGGTACGATGAAATATTTTAGTGTGAAACCCTTTTAAATAAACATTTTATATTAGGCCGACAAACGGATTATAACGGATGTTCAAAAATTTACGCAAAAAGTCAAGTCAAGTCATCCCTGGACTGGTACCTGAAGTGTAAGACTGATCATCTTACCTTCATCTAACAAAAATGATCAATACGCTGTGATTGGATTAATTATGCAGTGCCCTATGCACCATTAGGTGCGGAAAGGGAATGATGATGTATACAACAATGATGTATACAGTTATGTATGGAATAGCATATCGGATAAATTGTTTTAACGAGTTTCTGGCTCGTACACTCTTTTGTCAAAATTTTACATGACCGTTTTGCATAAGTTTGGATGAATTTCATCTACTATATTAAAAATATTTGAGTGACACGCGACCAAATAAAATTTAACACTATACAGTCCTCTTTAGGACTGGTAATCCGAGTGAGAATTTCTTTTAAATTGATTTGATTTGTATTTATTTCATGAAACATAAAAAATCAAAAAAACATTAAAATAAAACGATTCTCAGCAAAAATGTTGGCTGTCGCTTATAATAGAAAACGGTGTTCTAAATTCTTATATTATACAAGAGATTACCATAATCCATATTATCAGAAGTAAGAATTTCCCAATATTTTTATAGAAACCGGCTTGCATTATATATAAAATTTATTATAATATATTCGTGAATTGGCATGATTTTGATTTTAATACGATTGTACTTTTCCTGAACTTTGTTGAAGATTTATGCTAATTTCGGAATACATTTTCCTATACAAATCGTTCTTCATGATACTTTGTATCTGTTCCGTTATTTGAGTATTTGTATTCTGTGAACTGTATAAGGAAGTCAAGGTGGGAGTCTTAAGTCTGTTGATTTTTTATTAAAAAGATAAGACCAGACAAATTAGTGTTATCGCTGACCCAGGTTCAATGTCAGTAAGAACGCCGAATAGACCACGAAAGGATTTATTACAAATAAGCAACAATGAGGGGTTTTAATAATTGGTATTTATTTATTTATTTTTATTTTATTTATTCATGTAAATATGCAGATTAAAAAAAATAATAACGTACCCCTGACTATGAGGCCAAGAGCCCTGTGTTGAGTTGGGATAAATTGGGATAAAGGAAATTAGAATCATGTATGTTATTAAAGAACACTAAAAATAAAAATTATTACATAAACATATATTTTGATAAACATCTGGACAACACGTTTAGTAATATATAAATCTATGCAATATCTCGCAGCAGTCTTCCTCCTCTTAGACAAAATCCAAACTTGTATTTGTACTTGAACGTAGTTATGCAGAAAGCAGCCAACCAAAGAAAAGTGAAATCGAGATTTGTGAAAAGAGTGAAAAATCTTTTTTTTTACTTTGACAATTATAAACAATTAATACATAAGTTAATACTGTGGGTGTTTTCTGCAAATTTAGAAATGCCGTTTTTGAGATCAACATTATTTTTAGAAGGTGATTATTAAAGATTTTTACGAAAGTGGCCTGGCTGTTTTTAGCAGAACTTGTACTTGTACTTGTACTTGTACTTGTACTTGTACTTGTACTTGTACTTGTACTTGTACTTGTACTTGTACTTGTACTTGTACTTGTACTTGTACTTGTACTTGTACTTGTACTTGTACTTGTACTTGTACTTGTACTTGTACTTGTACTTGTACTTGTACTTGTACTTGTACTTGTACTTGTACTTGTACTTGTACTTGTACTTGTACTTGTACTTGTACTTGTACTTGTACTTGTACTTGTACTTGTACTTGTACTTGTACTTGTACTTGTACTTGTACTTGTACTTGTACTTGTACTTGTACTTGTACTTGTACTTGTACTTGTACTTGTACTTGTACTTGTACTTGTACTTGTACTTGTACTTGTACTTGTACTTGTACTTGTACTTGTACTTGTACTTGTACTTGTACTTGTACTTGTACTTGTACTTGTACTTGTACTTGTACTTGCACTTGTACTTGTACTTGTATTTGCACTTGTACTTGTACTTGCATTTGCACTTGCACTTGTTAACTCCATTGTTGTGTTAACCCCGCTAAAAACGCTTTCTCTACCAAAATTCCCAACATGTCTTATTCGGTAACTTACTTTTTGTAATTTGGGGATTCATATTGGAAGTAAATCCTAAAGTGTACTAACCCACATTTTTGTCAAAATTTTATATTAAAAAATATTCAATATATTAAATTTATCACTTTTTTTCTTCAATTAAGTACTTATTATTTATATATCAAACTCAACAGCCAAGATAAATGATATATATATTTTTTTAATTCGCCTGATGTTCAAGATAAATTATTATCTCAGTTTGAGGTTGGTGTGACTCAACACATAACACCATTCAATTTTAGAAAGTGTCGCGAAAAGTCAAACTGCATAAAATTAGCAGCAACACCAACAAGTCCAAGTCACTTGCGTCCAAGAGTGTACTTTGGGCCCCGCGAACCCCGAGCTACGTGACCACTGACATTACCATCAGGTCCATCAGTGTCATAACAATTGGGAAAATTTACGTTTCTTTTACATCTTAAAAGTAAAAAGGGTCTATAAAAAACTATCCAGCAAAAAAAATATTGTTTAGCTAATAATTAGTAGCATAAAAAATAATTCAAAGTTTTTAATTTTTAATTCCCGCAAAACCGGTCATTGCATTGGCCACAATTGGCCCTAATACATCACGATCTATGTTCATTTTCAACTTTGTTCCAAACCATTCGAATATTGTTAGAACATCGTCGAACATGTCGCGTTTTTCTAGTGACATATTTTTTTATATTTTATTTTTTTAAATTATTTCCCCACAATATCCATATTTATTTTGGAAATACAATCAATTATTCTAAATCCATTTCAAATTTTTATCGGTATTCGTAGTACGTGATATTTCCCTATTAGTCAGCGCCCTCTCGGTGGCGAATGTCCGGCGTCTAGTAACGGGACTCAACGAAGGTGACTCCTGGAGTATACCCATCAGATAGGGCCACAGGAAACAACTCCGATTACACCGGTCAGCATGGTTTTTGTCTCACTAGTACCAATAGGTACTGAATGCAGTTTTTTATCCTGTTTTCAATTATGTATTCGGAATTTTTCCATCACCCAGAGAACCTCGTCAAAGCCACTGACCGTACTCCTGGTTTTATGTACCTCAAATATAATTTTCAAACGAAAATTAAAGAAGAAATAGGTGTGCCAGGTGTGGGTCCACAAATACGATAACCAATACATGATGAAAAGTTTAAGGAACTATTGAATTCACTGGAGAATGCTGCGTCGTGCAGTTGAGAATGTAGAAAGTATTAAAAAAAATAAAATTGAAAAATGGGATCCATTAGGGAAAAACCAATAGCATATTTGAATTCAGGAGAAAAAACGCTATCACGGCCCTGATTACAATGGGAAGTTAACAGAGTTATCTTCGACTGTATAAGAAAAACTCATATTTGTGTACGAAAATGAGAATATTTGCATGAATATTTAAAATATCTTCGTCGGTAACCTATAATTGAATATGTTTAGAAGAAAATAATGTATGCGTATTCTCCTTTTCATACAGAACACTTCATTTTATTTTGTAGATAAAATTTAAGACAAACGTTAATTTTCCATTGTGATACATGGGCCCAGGATACGTTTTCTGATGGGAAGTTAAAATTTATCTTCAATTTTATCTACAAATTAAAGTTAAGTTTTCTGTATGAAAAATAGAATATGTTTACATTTTTTTTTTCTAAACATGTTCAATTACCAGTTACCGACGAAGATACTTTGAATTCTCATACAAATATACACAGTTTCGTACATAAATATCGATATTAGTTTATACCGTCTCAGTATATACCGATGAAGATAGCCGTTCATAATCGCGGCCCTGGATCACATATTTTTCTTTCGTAGACAATTTTTTTTTGTTTTTAACCAGTGCTATTATTTCCCAGGATCACTAAATAATTAATTGCCAGCGTCAGAGATATGGACTGATAAGACAAAAGAAGAAGTACAATAATAATATTTAACGATGAAATGAACAAGGAAACAGTCGCGCTATTTTCTCGTATGGAAAGGCAGAGACGATGGGATTCCACGCCTCTTATGCCCGCACGCCAAATTTAAGATATAAAATAATAACATATTGACCTCTTCTTGACACTAGTATATAACTTTTACTGCCCTCTTAACGTGTGCTATTGAACTGGCGGAAGAAATGTGTTGTGAATAATAAATTGAGTAGAAAAACATTCAAATTGCAGTACATACCACTTTTGCAAACAATCCACAATAATATATTGTAGATTTTACTTACTGTTATTGGAAAACAATTTGTCAGAAAAAATATTCCTACAAACGAGAAATTCATGTAGCACAGTTATAAATCAATAATTATCCGGAACAAATTTTAAGCTCAAAACACCATTTCAGTAGGTATCCTAAAGCCGTTAAATTATAATACTTTTCTAAATGATTTCCATATTGATTGATTACAAAATTAGTTTTTAAATACATACAATTATAGTAAGATACGACTAACTGATTGAAAGGTAAAATAAATGTTTTATTATTTTTATTTATAATTGTAACTAATTATACGTGAAATAAATACAGAATATAAAAATAATTGTTATTTTGATTGTAAAAAAAGTCTGTTTACATTTTCCACGGTTAATAATAGAAAATATCAATGAATTTTTTGTTTTTAAAGAAATATTTGCGATCTTATAGTTTACACAAATATTTCATTTTTAGGGCCATTTTCAACGAGTTTTAAATAACTCACTATTAGAAAATGGGTACCAAGTTGGGGTACAGTGGGATTCGAACCAGGGACCTTTGGTCCGTAAGTCCGAGACACTTACAATTACAATACACTGGAACCTCTTTTAACACGTGGGATTCGTTCCACATAGTACCGTACATAGCTGGATAAGTTGTTACCTTGTTTAAAAATGTTTACAATTTTTAGTATAGTATTAAAAATAAAAACGTGGCATCAAAATACTTTTAAAATCTTAATAAAGATAACCTATTCACTATTATTATCATTACATCGTGCAAGTAAAAAGGCGATGTAGGGCGTTTAAATAACGTATTGTTAAATGGATTAACTTTTTTTTTAAATTTATTTTTGTGCCGTGTTATTTCGAAACCGCGTAGAAAACTGTGTAACAAGAGGTTCCGGTGTATGTGCCCAGTGATATCTCATATAAATCAATAGTTTGAAATAATAATTCAAATGGACAGTGAAAGAAATACTTAAAAGATCTAATGTTGATAGACGTAGAAAACGAGAAAGACCGAAAAAGACATGGCGTTACCAAATTCAACAAATACTCGAAGACGGACACGTCAAAAGTCGAAATAATCATAGTGCGTGCAAGAGAAAATGTATAAATGTAGAGTGAGTGAGGTATGTCCGCAAAGAACGGATTGTAGTCCTGTGGATCAAAATGTTATAGGTTTCATACTATCTAAAACGGTTGTTTAAGACTGAAAGAAAATGGTCCAAAATTTTTAATATTTGGGTACATACTCGTACGTCAAAGATTTTTTTTAAAAACTTTTTTTTTCAACAAATATATTTTCTTTAAAAGACAAACTAAGCTAGAGTTCTTTCCTCTCTGCCTACGCCTACGGGAAAACGGTGTGATTGTTTTGTTAATTCGTGTTTTTAGATTATTATTATTATGAGTAAAAACTTTGATAATCCAAAGGCCCTAATTTCATTATATTATGCGTTTGTCAGAAGCCATTTGAATACGCATCTCAGATATGGAATCCTCAGTATGCCATATATATAACAAGAATAGAAAATATTCAAAACAAATTTATAAAGCTAATTTTTAAAATTTTAAAAAAATACTAAACCGGTATTCCTTATGTATCAACTCTCACTGCCTCCACCTACCATGGAATAACTTCTCTACAATACCGCAGAGTGTGTGGACCAACTTCTGATTTACAAAAATATGACAGGAATAGTTGACTGTATAACACTACTTAGTTTAATAACAATACATCTGCCAGCCAGGATTTGTAGACGGTACCACCTGTTTCATGTACCAATAAGTAAAACATCGTATGATAAAAATGCTTTTTTTCGTAGGACTTTTTCAGAGTACAATATAAAATTTAAAGATATAGATTATACAAACATCACTCTGTCATATTAAAAATTTACACTAAAAATGCATTATGTAACTTAGTAGACATTATAATAATAAATATGTACATCTTCCTTCCCCTCCTTATCCTCTCTTCAAGCATTCTTGTCCTAATCCCGCCCAATTTACAATAACTTACAGTTCTTAAAAAAAAAAAAAAAAATTCTTAGATTTTGGAAAAATATTAACGAGTACATGAAAATAACATTTTTATATGCATAAACTTATATGTATTTATTTAATATGTAATATATTTTCTTTACTAACTTCGTATACTTTGTGGAAATCTGTTATTAGTTCTGAGTTTATACACAATATCTGTTTGTTCACTATAAACGTGTATGTAGAACTGTTGATTTCCCAAATAAAATAAAATAAAATTATAACTAGAAAATCAGAAGTTTAGTGTTTTGAGTTTTGGTAAGGTGCCAGGATGCACACCCATGGCCATTTTATGCCGTATAGGATGTTTTGAGTTTTGTTAAGGTGCCAGGATTACAATGTAAGTACTTCTGAGTTTATTGTTATGTAACAATGTCTTCCAACGAATCATTTATCACGAAGCATTACAGTATGAATGCCGACTTAATCAATAAAACATATTAATAACTTATGACATATTCCATCAACTAATACGAGTATATATGTATATAAATCACACATTCTTGACTATGGTAATTATTCGTGCATTTTTCCAATTGAAATCGACAGATTTGCACGCATACTAAAATTAAAACTGAAATCGATGTAATTAAAGTCATGCAAATACAATTGTACTAGAAAAATGTCGTTTTCTCTCTTAAAAACTCGCTTCTTTCATAAATTATTCATCGTAATGTTAATTTGAATGTGTTTTTACACGATCATTCATATCAAACAAATTATATTCTAGGTAAAATGTCTTTAATAGTGGTACCCTATGTTAGATATGATTCATTAGAATGTATCCGATTACTAAATTCTTTCGAAGTAAAGTCCGAATGCAGTAATTAATTCGAATGAATTAGTGATTAAATAAATGAATTTATTTATTTGCGGATTTACATATTAAGTCCATTTATCAATGGAAAAATCATTTTTCAATGAAATATACAAGTACAATAGAAAAAAAATACAACTAAAGAAAATTAAAGCTGGGAAAAAAAATTAAACAATAATTACTACCTCAATACACGATCTGGTCTATCTCAGTGATTGTTTAAATCTAGAAAGATTTACACCAAAAACGTCCAGATCTCGTCTCGAGTTTACAATGCGAAGTAACCGGGACATCGGTGCATACGAGCCATAGTTCGTGCTGTGCTGATTAAGGAACAGCACATTATTATTTCGTAACCGGTGGATCGGAACATTGAATGCCACTTGTTCCACGAGGAAGTTCTTTATTTTATTAGTTCATAGACTATTTCACTAAGCCAAATTTGAAAAAAAAAGTATGTATCGTATTATCAGCGCTACGGTTTTTTTAAGTTTTGTGTTTCTGAAATAACTCCACGTGTGGCGTCAGAAATTCTTTTCCGCTTATTCTCATTCAGTTCTTCCCATTAGTCCATCCATGGCAAGCAAACCGGAAATCTTCAATAGCTCTCATTTCAAAGGTTGTTTCATATGAACCAATGACGTTATTCGAGTAGTCCGTTTTTATCCAAATGTGTTTTTTTATACATTTCAGGAAACTTTGCAGTACAATTTAATGCTCCAATTTTACAACAACATTTATAAAATGGCGTTGAGCATAATAAAGTGTGCAACTTATGTATTTATTTGATTTGCAACATGTGTACAACATATATTATGAACATAAGCGGGCTTATTAGCTATAAGCAATAAATATCTTCCATCCAACTAAAAACAGACTGGTGGTGGTCAAGGTTTGTACAGATTTTTTAAAGCCGTTTATTATTGGACAAATAGTGCTTGTGCAAATAAAACGGTTAAATTACAAATTCTTCTATTACATTATGAAAGATGCTATAAGTAATTTTATACTTTAAAAAAAACATTTGAACGATAAATAAATTAATAACAATTAGACTGACGTACTGACCAAAAAAACTGTTTACAAAAATAATTATTTCATAAACAAAAACGAATCTTAAGCTCTTGCCAGAATGTCACAAATTGCTAAACCAACAAAAATCATTTCATCGCGTCACTCCAAAACTTTAAAATGGGTACTTCAATCTATTTCAACAGAGATGGAAAACATTATTGAGAAGGGAATACAGACGTCTAGGCACAGGGCTTATGACCTGTCATTAGCTGGTTTAGGTGGCCACTTTACACACTGTGTAACATTCACCATTCTGCCCATGTTTAAACATCCACATTTCCTCAACTCTTCCATCTGTTAACTTTTGTGATTTCGTTCAGCCGGATGAATCTCACCTACATTATAAAGGCTCCCATCCCAATAAAGGCTTCAGCTCCTTTACTTCACGAAGAGGAAATGTGGATGTTTAAACATGGGCAGAATGGTGAATGTTACACAGTGCGTAAAGTGGCCACTTAAACCAGCTAATGACAGGTCATAAGCCCTGTGCTTAAACGTCTATATTCCCTTCTCAATAATGTTTTCCATTTCTGTTGAAATAAATAGAAGTATGAATGGCTCCTTAGGGAAGAATTTCAGCCAGTCTGCAAGCATTTGGACATACTCAAACATCTTTAAAATGGGGTTGAATAGAATAATAAAACGACTAATCAGTAAAAAAAAGTCAAGAAATCTCTTAAGACCTTAACAACTTTTAAACATTTCAACTTCGTTTTATAATTTTATTATCCTGGATATAACTAGTGTCGAATCCCGTAAGCAAATAAAAGGAAAAATCAGACACAAAGTTAACCTTTTGAATACGTGTCACAATTTTTTGTGCACAACAGGGCCGCTGTTGAATACGATAATTATCATATACATTAAGAGGATATTGAGAGATTGACGTAAAATTTGATGAATAGGTATTTGAAAATTGTTTTCCTGTCACTCTCTCACATATGCCTTCCCGATACTGTTCGAAAAAAATAACTGCACGACGGATTAATTTCATCTAACTAAAATCGATATTTTTCCGCACCCCAAAACTGAATCGATTTGATTATTTCTTTTAAGACAGAGTATCAAAATGAAATTTCCTTTGTAGGAATCTTTTCTATTTTTCAAAATTATATTATTAATTTTATCATATTTGTATACCGCACGTCCGGAGACGCAGATAAAACTGGGCACTTTCTCGAGTTTTTGTATGGTCCTAGCTCCCATTGGAAACAATTCATCAAAAAAGCAAAACGATAGAGACACGCCAATGGTATATATATAGTATGGAAAGAAATTTGCGAAGAAAAGTGAGGCGGGTTTCCTCATAACAGAATCCAAGTAGATTGATTACACATATCTACGTATTTCGCAAAAAAAATCAAGTACTCTGATTGAATTATTAGGTATTCCCACCATAATCAAGTTTGTATTTTATATTCTCAGAAATATTTTCCCAGCATTCAGAATAACTAGGTACACACAAAGAGGCATGTATGTCCTTGACAAGATTAGTGCAAAATCATAATTCATTGTTTAGCGAGTATTTGTTTTCTCGTACTACTTTACTCCATTATTTACGACTGCCTCATTTTATTTATAACTTTAATTTGCTCGTTCGCAACTATAAAATATATTTTCACGTCGAAAACTAAGACATTCCTATTGTACTACATCAGGGCCGCTATCTTCATCGGTACATATCGATACCGTAGAGCAGGCACCGTGGCGCAGTTGGTTGGATGTCTAACTGGGAAACTGGCGTCGCTGGTTCGATTCCCGCCAGTTGCAAGAGAAAAATTCAAGAAATATTTTTTTCTTAATTGGTCTGGGTATTGTGGTGTATTTTTCATAACCTCCTGTCATATTCCTTTTTTCCCACCTGCTGACTAGCCTATAAATAGAGGCTTAGCGGGTTAGTCGTTTTAAAAAAAACATCAATATTTATATACGAAAATGTGTATATTTGTATAAAAATTCACAAAGTATCTTCGTCGGTTATTTGTAATTAAATATGTTAAGAAAAAAAATGTAAACATTTTCTATTTTACATACAGAAAACTTAATTTAACTTTGTAGATAAAATTGAAGATACACTTCCCATTAGAATACGGACCTAGGGCCTCAATTACAAACGCTATCTCCATCGATACATACCGAGACGGTATACTTAACTTTCCTACTAAATCTATTGAAATGAAAGAATAAATCATTTGTATTTTAATGGGTTTCTGTGATAAAAAGCAGCATCAAACTTTAAAACGACATTTTTAAAAAATAAATCGCAATTAAAGTAATAACTGCGGCCTCCCAATGTAAAATTGTACTAAAAATTAATAAATGTCAATGAATAATTGTATATAATCACTAACAGACTTTTCTGTTTTATATATGTACCGGTTTCAAGACGTACCCGTCAGGACACTAATTAGTGTAATTACTTTAATAAGCAAATCCCACTATAAATTTTCACAATTGTAGTTGAACCAAAATATAAAATCAACGTGCTGATAGGACACACGCTTTTAGTACCTAACACTAACATGCATCGATTATATTTTTTTGATAATGTATGTAGGGGCAATGAGAAAAGGGTGGTGTAAAGTGGAATTTGCGTGTTAGAATAAATAGTGTCCTAACTAAGAAACTGAGATGTATTGAATCCGGTAGACATAGAAAAGTCGGTAAGTGGTTTTAGACCATAATTCATTTAAATTTATTAATAAATTTGACCACAAAGATAATTTAAAAAATATTAATACCTAATGATATAATGTTATAAATTTGTAAAAGGTATCATAAACGGTTCAATGGACTCTAATAGCTGCTAACTGTAATGTAATGTAAGGTTAAAATCAATTTCGCAATTAATTCAATTTATTTCGGAACGACTAAATTACTTTTCGGATTTTCGATCAATGAGGAAATTCGGTGATTTTTTATTTGTTAATGAACTATTAAACAAAGCCAAAAAAACATTTTTAAATTTTCATGGATCGTATTGTCAGCGCCATGATTTTTTATAGTTTTGTTATTTTGAATTTACTCCTCGTGTGACGTCTCAAGTTTTCTTCCCCTTCTTTTCGGTGAGTACTGCTGATTTGTCAGTTGACTTTCCGCAAATCGGAAATTTATCACAACTCTTTATCATCGGTTGATTTGAAAGAACTAGTGACGTAGTTCAAAGAAGTTAGTTTTGATTAAAATGATTGTTATGTTATTTTTCTATAGATTTTCAGAAAAAATTCGCCGTATAGTTGAATGCTCTATTTTTCGCCACGTATAAGAAAATATTCTTCGTTTATATATAATTTTCCGTAGAAGTGGACTTCCTTATTATTGAAAGATGTATTCGTCTGTAAGCTAGGCGTTAAAAAAAGGTCGAAGCGAGAATTTCCACCGATATCAAATAATAAAACGAATAGTTATTTTATAATCAGTTATCATATCGTAATATTAATATCAATATGCATGTGGAAATAATATTATGCATCGTTCACATTGTTTTTAAAGCCGTGTTTACTTTATGTAGGTTGACAAAAGTCACGATTCGTAATACGGAAGAGTTACATTCATGTTGTTATATAACTTGGTGATTGTGATGCGTGAAACAATGTCGCTAACTTTATGGGAGTTGGTTCCATCATTCAGGTCTGGGCAAACTTTTAGAATGAAGGGTAAATAAAAATGATCAGCGGGCCGCAAGTTAATGACTATTTATAGGTAGATATTTATTGTCATGGAAATGAATTGCAACATACGTGATTCTCTAAATACCGACAATTTAGTTGCGCGAGTGGTTGATGGGATTGAGTGGTTTGTAGCTGGATGGACCGCTAGTGGAGGAGGGTCCACCTATCCTACCCATCCTGTGATCTCCCAACTTTCAATGTTTGTTATTCTCCTCGTCTCTATGACCATGGGTAGATACGGTTGCTATGGGAACCATTTTCCATATCCATAGCAACCAACAGCAACAATTACACATTTTTCTCTCTTCTTGATAATTACTGCTAACTACCGAATGTTCATAATTTTATCTGCCCGCATCTGCTCGTCTTATAATCATCTGTCCGCAT
Organism: Micrasema longulum; assembly: GCF_059751315.1. Classification (NCBI taxonomy): domain Eukaryota; kingdom Metazoa; phylum Arthropoda; class Insecta; order Trichoptera; family Brachycentridae; genus Micrasema; species Micrasema longulum. The sequence goes on along the minus strand of NW_028278169.1, from coordinate 374,321 downwards.
CTGAACATCTTTACATTTTCTGACCGCCGCTCCGCCACATTCATCTTTATACTTTGCAAAAAACTGTAGTGGAAGTGCCGTTTTCACCAAAAAAGAAAAAAACTACCCAGAAGCCAGGACTTGGAGATATCATCCGGATTCCTGTCCCCGATTCCCTTTCCTGTCTTCCTGTAAAGGTAGGATTTTTGTCTGCTAAAGTTTGTTTGGCCGCATGCTGTTCATTTCCGCATTTTTTATCTCTGCGCAACGCATCTTTTATTTCCTCGCAAAAATTAACACAGATCAACGATTCAGTCACATAATATCCACGCAAATTATAATCGCCACCCCAAGGAGGTTGTAACTGGATTACATATTTCAACATTTTTTTTAATTTCAGGGTTGTAGTTTATTCTTTACACTACTGGTAAATAATGTTCGTCGGTGGTGCTTGGTCTTAAAGTGATTTAATTGAGATTTATGATTGAATTTTTTTTTCATGTCGACCTTGTTTAGGTAAAAGACATTTTACCACAAGTTAAACGTAACTAATAATCTTTTTTTCCAATTTTCCTTCATTATCAATGTAGGTATACTTAACTAATAATAATTTATTTATTTTTATTAGGGAAAAAATCACAGTTTTTACATACATTGCATACAAAAAATAATAATATATAAACAAAAATTGTGAAATCAGTCAATTTAAATTTTTAACAGTGATGTAAGTTATTGATTAAGTACATTAAAGCCATCAAAATAAAAGCAATTTAACAATTGAGAAATGTTAGGCACTTAGAAGTTGTAAGTAAAATAAAAATACATATATACAGTAATAAAAATAAAGTAAATAGAAATAAAATAAATTTAAATTTGAAGAATAAGAAAAGAAAACAGTTATATAAAAATAAAGTAAAGGGTACAATATATAATAATGAACATACATACATAATTACTGACATCGCATAACTAAACAGGTCTACTGTCTAAAAGGAATCTTCTATATTTCATATAGGAGAGATGAAAAATGTCTGCGTGACCGGAGAGAACAGTATTATAATAATGACATGCTTTAAAGAAAAAGTAGTTTTACCTTGAGTTAGTCCTAGGTACTGGCAAATTAAATGTAGTATGGAGTCTTGTTCTGTTGATAATATTAAGTATATCTCAATAAATAAGCTTATGTAGCTTTGTAACCGGTAGGTAGAAAACATAAAAAATAAGTGGTTTAACACAAAGTTGTTTTATATTTATTTTATTATAATGAATAACCACAAAGTTAGTGCTTTAAATACAAATTTTATAAATTTAGATGTATTCGTTGTCTTAATTACTCTTTGCTTTAAGTACGAAGATAGCGGGAGCGGGTTCAGTGCATTGATAATTTTCCATTCCCTCCTCCCTGCGACCGCTCGCCATATAGATCTACGTTTAAAAGCCAATAAATTCTGCAATATTTACTATTTATTTTTTTATTTAAAAGACAGATTTTTTGTCAGAAATGCGATTATAGCTCGTGGGCCGCAAAAAATGCGAATCGGCTCGCATGCGGCCCGCGGCCGCAGTTTGCCCAGACCTGCATTATATCATTCTAAGAAAGAGGTCGCCAATAAATAATACAAAAAAGGAATAAGTTATACAATTTAACCAACTGTAAAATAATTTGAGAATACCAACCCAACAAAATATACGTGCCAGTTAGCCATTAAAAGCAACTTGGTCGAATTTAGTTATGTGTTTGTTAAACTTATTTCAGAAATGTTTACAAATAATTTGTTTTCATTAAGTACAGCTCGATTCGTCAACAGATTCTCATATATTTTATCCTATTGGAAATAGTAATTACTCTTGCATATTTTTAATAAAAAATACATATTTTGTTTGATAAGTCGTTAGTAAAAGCAATTTTTCTCCATCAACTACAATTTGAGCATAGGTACATCGCACCTCTACATTTAACCAACGAGGAGGTTCAGTGCTACGGGTAATTAGACACAAAAATGTTTTCTTACGCGCGGTAAAAAATTGAGTATTAAATTGTACGGCGAAGTTTCTTGTAAATGGATGGAAAAAATAATAAAAAAGAAGTACATTGAACGACGTCACTAGTTCTTCCGAATCAACCAATGATAGTGATGTGATAGATTTCAAGTTTACGGAAAGTTATTTTGTGACGTCACACGCGGAGTTAATTTAAAATTTCAAAACTTCAAAAAATCTTAAACAAACGGTTCTTAATATTTTTGGATAATATTATGTTACAGATTTTCGGTGCAGTATCATTTTGTCATATTCATTACAATATTTAAGAACAATTAGGTCTTCCATACTAGTAAACCGTGTATTTTAAACATGTACCAGTTTGTATTTATGCGCTATTGTTATATTTTTTACTTTTTTATTTATTGCATTTACCGCTTCAGCCATTCACAACACTGGCATGAATAAAAACATGTACAAAAAACTTGAAAATTTTATATATGGATTTAATGCAAAACAAATCGGACTGATTTACGTAAAATTTCATTTTTTCTAAAATTCACTTAACATGATTTCTATATAAACTGATATGTTTTAATTACGAATTTCTTTTAGTACGGTTTCCATATAATGCGGAAGTGGTTTCTACAACGCGGTACGAACAATCTGATTAATATATTCAGGGTTTCTTATTGCGCGGTTTCTGTATAAATCGGTAAGAATTAATCGCGTTATAGGAAAGTTGACTGTATATTTTTGGTGTAATTTTTATGAAACTCATATTTTATTTTGCTATATCAAAAATCAAGGAATATTAAATTAAAATGTGTTTTATTGATGTCAGCGGAATGATTATTTTCATTTTTAATTGATATTTCAAATATATATTGTCTACTACGCTTATCAATTTAATGTGCCCTGTGATTTTATGTATACAATTTTTATTGTGTTTCTACATACAATCGTTTTATGGGTACCGCAGACACATAATACAATCCAGGTATGTATGTAATATTGCAATAAGGATATGAAAAAATATGAACAAAGAGCTATCATAAAGGTGATTGTAAAACGATTGGGTTGATAGCCAAAAGAGAAAGGATTGTAATAATCACATTGTGCAAGGGTTTCGATTATTTAACACCTTTGTTCGGACTTCAATACCACATAGGTTTAAAGAGATATTTTGATTTGGATTAAATAGCACCAATGTTTTGAGTTCGTCTAAATTTTCGAAGATGGGCTGTATTTCAGCCTGTCTACAAACATGTGGACATACTCAAAACATTGTTGATTAAACTAACCGGTAGAAAAAAAAGTACAGTAGAGCTCCGTTAACCCGAACTTCAGTCATCCGGATTGCCAAATATCCGGATCGTTATCGGGAAATTAAAAATAAAGGGCATGCTTAAGTAAGTTTACAGTGTGATTTCAATTTGCAGTATTATTTCAAAAGCAATAAAAAGGTCATCTTAGAGTAAATTTTGCGATTTCTCTCAAAATATTGAATTAATTGAATTTTTAATCCAACTACCCGGATTTATGCATATCCGGATAATGTCTGGCACTCATTAATCCGGACGATTTGAGATTTACTGCATAAAAATTGAAAAAGTGTTTTCAAGCCCATGTTATAAAAATTCGAAATGCTGATATTCCACTACAATTAAAAAGGAACTATTTACTCATTACCAAATACTTCTTCGTCTCGTCTTCAAGATTTGTTTTGATATTATTTTTTTTTAATATTTTTTTACCAATTCAGTAAAAACACAAGACATAATAGTACCTATAGAAAAAGAACAAAAATAAATAATTTCCTTCTAGTTACAAAAGTATATATATATTATGTATAAAGAACCCACCAAACATACCTCATATGACGGTCTCACAATTTTTGTTTACACAGTTTACCAATAATATTAATGTTACTGCAATAACCTTTTACTACTCAAATGCCGTTCATATAAGTTTTTCTAAAATTAAAACATATATTCAACCCTCACGATATAACGTTTACCGTCTCTAGATAGTGAAGCCTTTATAAATTAATTACAAGAATTTTTAGAAATACTGTTTTTGGTAAACATTAAGTTTTCATTTGTTCATTTAAATGTATTTTTTGTTTCTTACGTTCAAATATTTATACGGTGTATTTTTCATTGTATAGTTTTACGTTACATGCTGTAACGTAAAACTGATTATATCGCACCTTTGGGAAGAAAACGACCTAACTCAAAAAAAGCTTAAACTGAATTAAGATCATAAAACGACTTTAATGAATGTTGTTCATCTTTTTGTATTTAAAAAACGCAACAGTCGGGTGGGAATAGAATAAAACCGTAACATCGGTGTCTTTATTACTCAGAGAATTTAGATTCCACGTCAGTACGGAAGCGACGATATTAGTGTTGTGTTTACATTGCTGTGCGAAAGACGCAAAAATCTTTGATTTTTTGTTAAACGCAAGCCTTTCTTGGTGTATGCGGCAGTCGAGTGCTTCTAAGGTACACAAACTCTTTCGCGTTTTTCAGAGTTGCTCCTGACATTACTATATTCTTTCGCTGCTAATTACGGGCAACAGTCATTACTTTGGTTTTGCTCTTATTTATTTTCATATTATATTTATTATTTAATACATTTCCATGGATGTCAGAGCTTCAGTGAGTTCTTCTTCACATTTGGCAATCGAGGCAATGTCATCAGCAAACATTACCATATCCTACTGTTTTCCGTGTATTTTAACACCCTCTTTTTAAGACTTATATATTCCCTTCTCAAAAGTGTATCCCATCTCTGTTGCAAAAAAAAATTTGAAAAAATAACAAAGCTATGTGTCATATACTACGCAGTACGCGAGATCGTTTGTCTTCTCAAAATATGTTTTCATCTTCCCCTTTCTGCACAATTGAAAAAAATAATATTTATCAGATGTTGTCTAGCAACTGGGGGAAACGAACCCGCGAAGCTAGTTTCACACTTAGCCGTCTAATCAACTGACCCAGGGTGACTAATTAGTTATGAAAATTAGAAATAAACAGTGTACTTTATTCTAAATTTCATACCAAATCAAAACACCATTTTTAGTTGTGGCACTTTTAACGGGTAGTGCGTTATATCGGTATTTAAAAATTAAAAATAACAGCTTTTGTTTATTACTAGGAAATCAGGTTGTGTAGTAAAGCTTCTAGCGTTGCTTTCTATTGAAATTATTTGCCGCACTTAGGAAATCTGATCCGATACAATTACTGTGGAACTGGTCTGTAAAAAACCGGATTAACTACTTCCGGCGATCACTGTGATCTTATCAAACTGATCTTAATATCCACTATTCAATAATGTAATCTAACATCCACTGTTGGGTAATCCAGTCCATCGTTGTATATTTAGATCGCTCGGAGAGGAATGAATTATGGGAGCATTAGAGGATTCAATATCTTGGAGAATAAAACAAAGGCCTCCGTGGTGTAGTGGTCAAGACGCTCGACTCACGCACGGAAGGTTCCGGGTTCGATTCCCGGTGAGAACACAAAAATTAAAAATGTGTTTTTTCTCAAGCCTGGGTGCTCTGTGATGTAATTCACCACTGTAATTAGGCCTCCTGGCCTGTTGTGGTGCAAAAAAAAAAAAAAAGCGAGGCTCAAATCTATTAAATCTGGTCAAATTTGTAGTTTCTTTTTATTCTGAATTAAACGGTATGAATGATAATGGCTGTGGTGACTATTTAACAAAAATAAAACCACATATTAGGTTCATTAAATTCGTAGTCTTTGACAAATTTTGATACACATAAATATGTGATATTTTTTCTTTCAGTTCTTCAGAACAGCGTTTATTAAATATATTTAACAACAACTAAGTCAGGACTTTTCGGTGGGACACAATTTTAAAAAACTGGTTTATTTTAAGTACACACATAATAATATTTACACCAAAAACACACTTATAAATTATCTTTTAACATTAACTATATGGCGACCATTGTGGTGTGATCCGGGTTCGATTCCCGATGAGATCACAAACATTTAATGCGATTTTTTTCAAGCCTGGGTGTTCTGTGTGGTAATTCACCCCTGTAATTGGACGTCCTGACCAGTTATGGTGTAAAAAAAGTAATAACAATAAATATATAAACCTAGACCCTATTTTATAAAGTACTAAGGAGGTATTTTTTCTATTCTTTCCTTTTCATTTCGAGGTTATTAAGTAGTTGTGTATCAAACGTCTCTATTCGAGTCGTTTTAAGGGGTATTATGGCCTCTTTGTAAAGCAACTTTAGAGCTAGAATGTAGCTACATTTTTCTTTACGTACCGAGATTTTCCAAATTCCATTTATTTGTCATTAATTAATTCTTTTGAGAAACCTCGAGTACAAACTCGTATCTAGATATGCAGACAAGTCAAAACTATACTCACATTTATTTTTAAATACGCTAAAAATGGAATATGCTAGATTGTCGTATCATAATCTCCTTAATCAACCATGGGGGATGAAAATTCAATTTTCACTAACAATGAATTGAGCATACTCAAAATGTTTTTATTTTAGTTTTTCAAAGCCCATATCACCGCCAGCATACCCAAGTTTAAAATCATTTTAATTTATGCGTGCAGTATTTATTTATGTTTAAATGATTATTTTTCCAGTCGATGTATCCAATTTGAAACCCGGTCCGCCATTTTGTCCTTCCCGCGCTTGTGTTCTCCTTATATCGCCATCGTGACAACAGTCTACCGGAGCCTGCGCTTTTACTAGAACTAGGCCACGGAACAGACATTATTACCTACTCCCCGCGGTCCACACATTTTGCTTCGCTAGATCAGTGAACCGGGAACGCCACATTGTTATCTGCTGTCATGTTAAACGAACGATTTCATTGCTATTTTACGAAGATAAAAATGCTTCTGAACATTTCCAATGATGTATTTGGCAATGTTTTATTTTCTTTTTATTGAAATCAAATCAAGTCACATTATTATACAGGGTGTTCGGCAAAACGTTAAACATACGAAAATGGGGAGTAGGTGTGGTCATTTGTTACCTACTCAGCCCCAAAGATTTGACCTAGGCTCCAAGAATTTTTTTATGCTTTTTCTTTTATTTGGAATTTCGTAACTTTCATACCTTTAGCTCCTATAACTTTTTTTTTATGGGCAGATCTGTTTTTTTTATATTTTAATTAAAGTTTTAATGGTTGATAGGTCCTTTTAAGACCTAGACTAAACGTTGAAGAAGAAAAAAAGTTTTTGATCATGTAACTGATATTTTTTAAATAAAAATTACCGTATTAGAATTGATCGTTTAATTATTTTCACCTTTGCATTGACAAATTTCGCAAAACATTTTACTGTCCACATAAGTAGAATTTCGTCGAAATGGTCCGGCTAGGTAAATAACAATGAATAACTTTGGTTCCAAAAAAGATATCGAAACAAACTACATACTGTTAAAAAGCTCATACTTTAGATATGTTTTTGAAAAATTAGAAGTCTTCCATCATTTTCTGTTTTTTTTTAAATGCTTTAAATTTTGAAAAAGTTGAGCTTTAAATTTTTTAAAACTATTTTATTATGTTTGAGGGTCTATAACTTTGTTTCTAGCAATAACATGAAACCAATATTAATTTTAAAAAGACTTATCAGCCATTAAAACTTTAATTGAAATATTTAAAAAATCAGATCTGCGCATAAAAAAAAGTTATAGGAGCTAAAGGTATGAAAGTTACGAAATCGCAAAATTAAAAACATAAATCATATTTAAAAAATCTTGGGGCCTAGGTCAAATCTTTGATGCTGAGTAGGTAGCAGATGACCCCACCTATTCTCCATTTTCGTATGTTCAACGTTCTGCCGAACACCCTGTATATCGCTATAATAGTATACGCAACCCCGAGAACGTGGCGCAGAATGTGACTCAACAACAGTGGCGCATCTCAAAAAACTGTTTTTAACAGGAGAGCAGTTACACATACACCCGCGCTATCAGTAAACTAGCATTCATTCACGATAACAAAGGCACAACTTAAAGTATACACAATTTTAAATACGTGATCAATCAAAAACACTAATTAAATAACAGTTGAATCTGTTTAATTATACGTAAAACAAGCGACATTAGGATGAAAACAACAAAAATCCGCATATCCGCAAGTGAAATTAATACAAAATGCAAGGTTATGTTTTACATTGCAAAAAGTAAAACAATAACTCATTTTAAACATCATCAAAATTTGTATTTATTAATCTTGTATTGTTCGATGAAATGAGTTCCGTATTTAAGAAAAGCGTTTAAATTTAATAACGGAATACGGATAGCTGACAGTCTAATATTAAAATCTCATTAGAATTTAGAATACGGAAAATAAACCACTGTATACCAGCGGTGGCCAACCGGTCGATCGCGGCTATTATGCCTATCTATGGATTAGAGCGAAAACAAAGGTCACCGATGTGGTCCATAGGGCTGCCAACCAGAAATGGAGCTGGGCTGGTTAAATAGCCAAAATCACAGACTCTAGATGGACCAAAAAAGTCCTGGAATGGCGACCCAGAACGGATAGAAGAAGTGTCGGCAGGCCTCAGACAAGGTGGTCTGATGACATAAGACGAGTTGCAGGAAGTGATTGGATGCGGTTGGCTCAGGATAGAGAAATATGGGACTAAAGGGGGAGGCCTATTTTCAACATTGGACAAGAGACGGCTGATGATGATAATTATGCCTATTGATCGCGACAAGGCTAAGAAGTTGAACGGTTGATCGAAATAATCAGTTAGATATCCATTCAATTGCGATATTAAGAACGCTTACGGAATGTCCTATAAGATTGCAAAACTATTTTAAACGGACAATATATCACTGAAAAATATTTCAAAATATTTCTGAAAGCAAGGTCAGGCTCTGGTGCAGATTTCTGAATATTGGTTTCCAACGAGGGATATCCATATTTTTTTTAATGCGATGAACAATTGCACTTGCTTTTTAGTTCAGCATATTTATGTGAATCGGCATTTTTATACTTAAAACAAACGAATAGTAAACACTGTTCTCGCATGACAGACGCTCATACGTTGGACTCTTTAAAACCTGACTTTGAAAGATGCCAACACTAAATTGATACTCATAATGATTTTTAATTTTGTCCTGTATTTTTCCATACAGTAAACGTATTACAAAAATTAAGTATTTTGTTTAACTTATTATCATGTTGCACGCGTTATGAAAATATATTTTTCATTTAATTTAAATGGTAAAGTTTATTATGAAACTCTGATTAAATTATTAGTAGATTGCATGGACTCTGGTTAGTGAAAAGTAGATATCGGGTATGATCAAGTTGGCCACCCCTGCTGTAAAGTCTATACAAAGAATATATGTCCCCTACAACAATTATTTGAGCTATCGCATGTTCAATAACAAACATTTTAAAATATCTGTCTCTCTTATCTTTCTGTCAATAAACTGAAAATTTTATTGAAGTAAGTAATGACGAGTAAAATTTTCAAGATTCGTTCTAGAATAATAATTTCCTTTATGTAAGGGTTATTAAATTAGTGCTCGGCGGTTTCTGATAGTATAAAAAATATATTTCGCACCTGAGTTTGCACAAATATAGTGACACAAATCAAAAATTATAGTTTTTGAGTCAAGTATGCAGAAATTTAATCCACATTATTCTTTGAAATATGTGTGTGGCATTTTAAGCAAAAATGTAGACATTACACTTCTTTTTCGAAATTCAAGAAATAATAGTGTCATTTCTATTTCTAAAAATATTTAAAACTAGATAGCGCAAGCGAGTGAACTTGTGCCTTTATTTTTGGGAATTAACGTTAGATTATTGATAGCGTGGGTGAGTGTGTAACTGCTCTCCCGTAAAAAGGTTTTTTTTTAGTTGTGTAACTATTATTCCCGGTGTGATATTTTTATTGTTTATATTAAAATTTATTTTTCATTTTTATATAGTCGTGTCGAGTATGCGGGTAGCAAGTAATACTTCATAATTAATTTAGTAACTAGCAAACTTGTTTGCTAATGCGGTAAAATATTATTCAAAAATATTTTGAAATGTATATATTTATGTAAAATAAAAATTAAATGGAGTGTATTCGCGCCGCCAAAAATAACCTACAAGGCTTCCTATGGTGCAATGGCGAGTGATTAAAAAATTAAAAAATATATTTCTGTTTCTAACCTCTTGAGGAAGTCGGTGTACTCTGCCTGCCTGATGAGACCAGTCCGCATCATGATAGTCTGGAAGCACTGGCGCTCAATGGCCCACAGCTTGCAATCCGTGGCCGCCTTAATAGTGGCTGTCCTCTTGCAGTTGTAGAGGATAGCCAACTCCCCGAACACCTTCCGGGGAGCCATAGTACTGAGGTACTTGCCATCTCTGGACACCTCCACGCGACCCTCTGCAAGAATGGAAACAAGCAAATTACAAGGGAGAAATAATCTGACGATTCAGCTGGAAGATTGCAAATCTAGAACAGGTATAATAAATAAGATTGAGAAGAGGTCGCTAAGATAGCTTGATCGTCGAGAACGCATGGATGGTAATGTGGGACGAAGACATGTGTGGAAATAACAGAATATTTTGCGAAAATAAATAATTGGAATAAGTTTTAAAGCAAGCAGTAGGCTAGCGAGCACGCGTGAGATAAGTATTTTATAAAAAAACATGTTTTTCTTTGATAGATGGAACAAAAATATCTCAAGTGGCACGACGTCCGTCCGGCTTCAATATTTGTGTAGACAGAAAATTTATTCACGCGGTTCACTCCATACAAATTTATATGAAAATCATGCACGGCGAGATAAAACATGTAATGTTTTAGTAAATGACAGAACAAATGCAAATACAAATATTATTATATTTTTACCGGATTTCATTTTTTTTTCATGTTATTAGCATTAGCGCTTGAAAGATTTTAAATTGTGCCTACAGCTAAGGCATTTTTTACAATTTTTACCCATATTCAGGTATGATTAACTGTGTTCACGTATTACATACTGAAAAAATAGTTTTAACTAAACTATACTGTCGTCTTTTTTTTATCGTACATGTTTCAAAACTATTTTAATACTTTACTTTATGTCAATAATTACGCCATATCTTGAACTTTTCTATTTCACGCTCTTAAACATCGACAGTACTTACTGTCTGCGCACACTATGTAACATTCACCATTCTGTATATACGAGTATGTATGTACGTTCGAACATCAACGTTAACACAATTTTATAATGTAGATGGGATAGAATTTTCCACAAATCTCCGGTGTGTTGATAGTCCTGTCTGTTCACATTTTCAAATAAAAGACTATCAGTAATCAAAATTGACTTGCGATGATTTTCAATTCGGATGGGTGTCAATAAATTTTACTCAATACACGGGCATTGTTTTCAGAAAAAAAAACTCGTTTTTCAAACTTGAGGTTAAAAAAACTGAACACGATGCTCTAAAAGTGGAACAGAAAGAATCAAATCAAATTAATCTTAATACGATAGTTAATGCCAAATATCGTGTTCTAGATTTCAGTACCAAATACACTTATAGTTAAGCTGCAAACGGAATCGTGAAAGATTTTACGATACGCAAAACACCAATAAAAATCAAACGAATAGGTCCTAAGACATTTCCAGGTTACATAGAACGCGGTATTTAGCGATTGGTTCCGTTGGTTCGTATATTATCATTTTAATTCGGTCACTTAGAAGCGAGACTTGTCAGTGGGTCGATTACATAATTGCTTATTTAACGTAGTACTATCTTGTAAGAATCGGAGCATCATCAATAACAGCTCCAAATATCCGGCAGAGGATGGTGTTTATTTCGTAGACGGGAGTCGCGAAGAACTAATATAACTGGAGGTGAAATTGCCCATGGCGAATAGACAAAGCGGTCGACCGCTGCGTTAAGCGTAAAGCGTCATACGTCAGACGGCGTTCGCTGACACAAATCCCTTGTATCGGCACTCCTGTAGGTACTCGTATCATCGCTGTTACTCGAGAAGACGAACAGAGACCAGAGACCGAACGTTGAACTCTCGAACGATTGACCGAATAAATCGATCGCTCAAAAGACGCGGAAGTTACAAAATACAATGATTTTTATGTGTGTCAGATACGTTCTGAATGCAGTCTATTATTTTGCACAGCTACTGAAAATAATTTGAATACGTAACATATCAAAGAAAGACCGACAAATACATTCAATACACACAAATACTTCTTCGCAGTTCAAGCTAATTTCTGCAGACATGATGGTTTAGTAAGAAAAACTAACTGTATTCATTGCCTTTTTTAAAAAAAAATAGTATAAAGAAATGAATGATATAGAATACACAATACTCTTTCTTAATTATTCAATTATTTTGAAACATTTAACGAGAGGTCAAATATTTTGATGAAATAAAATTAAACAGTCTTCCATTAAGAACGAAGTCTTGCCATAGGTAAGTACAAACCATTTTTTTCTAAAAATAGATGAAACTTAATTCAAAATTACTGTCGTTTATTGATCATTATAAAGCAAGAGACTTGAATTAGAATGTACAGTGGTGGTACTGAGTAATGTTTGAAACCGCACCGAGAATCAAACGTTGTTTTTCTAACACAGCGAATTATTGTCAAATCCTTATCTACACCGTTAAAACGAGAGAGGAACGAGTTGAAGATAACCTTGCGAATATCCCACCCGAAGAATATTAGACAGATCATGATCGCGGAGTAATGATGACCGAGCAGAATAGCTGATGCATGGTAGACGTGTAATCAGTTCCATCAAATTGTATACGAAATTGAAAAGGTTGTTGTTTTAAGTTCCTGTTTGCTGCGGCAAGTGATTTCTATAACCGGTGGTTGACATTGAATCAGTACATTGTCATGGAAACTGTGAACGGCTTCACATGTAGACTATACACGGTACACGGTATAATATGCCCAGTTTTACTGATAGAGAACATTCCACCGGAGCATAATGTAATATATAATAATACTTGCGCATTATTCCGGCGTGTTAGGGCAGAAATCCGTTTCAACAACTGGCATTTTGCGTTTGAAATGCTGTTATGAATTTGTTATGGAGCGGAGAAACAATATTTGAATAGTGGTGCATTCAAGTGCATTATATCGTTACCCATAAAAGAGACATTTTTTGTTTATTTATTTTTATAAGCGAAATGATAAATTATAAATCTTGAATTCACTAGAAACTCTAATTTTTCAATGAATTCAATCTTTTTTTACATATTTAGACTTACAAAATATACTTGGATCATTTTATAGGTACTAATTTTATTTTGCATGTTACTACTACTGACAGATATGTTTTAGACTTTTGTTTTGTTGCCTTACTTGATATTTATTTTATTTCGTATTTCAAAGTACACTGATTTTATAATTATATTATTTATTTGTATTTAATAAAAAAACAACCGGCAGAATAATACAAACAGCACAACAATGAAATTGTTTTACAAAAATGTATTGAGAGTTAAGTGAATTTTCATTTGAACGTTTAACTTTCAATTAGAAAATCGAGGTAAATTTCTGTAAAAGCTGACCTAATCGACAAATATACAAAGTATATTTTTCAGTTTGATGATTAAAAATAGTCACGGGATTTATATTTAATTTCTTAATTTAGCGCACGTTTAGACGAAAAATTGATTGATATAACGAATCGACAAAATTGAGGAATGATAAAATAAAATAACAAACATTACGTATTTGGTATGGTTTTTTTTGCTTTAGAACAGGGTATACAGTAACAACCTAATTAGGCCAATTTATTATAAAAAAAATATATTTCACACTATTGTGCAACTTTATTAAACTAAGATTTTGTTTGTGTAATATATAAGTGTAAGAGATAATATAAATGTATGAAACAAAAAATAGTTTCATTTATTCTTCCCACGCGACATCCTGAGATTCGCGCGAAATTCTATTATTTACGCATTTTAAGCATATGGTTTTTCAAGTGAATACAATCAGCGACCCTTTTGAATCAAAATACACGATTTTTGTATTGCGTAAGGTACATGAATTGGTCCTTGGGGATTATACCAGATGGCTAAGTGCCAAACGCATCTGAGCTCTAGGTATATTACATCCTGTGGAGTACGTAATTTCTACCATCAGCTACTAAATACAATATATACTATGTACGTACATGACACAAATATAATACCTATTTTTGAAAAAAAAAAAACAAAACATAATGACAGAAAATTTCTTGTATCAGCAAAATACTATAAAGTCTTTACTTTAAAAAAAAGAAAAAATCAGTACAGTTTTGCAGTAGGATTTTCCTATCTGATAAGTCTTAATGCTTGGCCATAGTAGCGAAGCATTTGCGGCGTGGCGCGGGCACGGAATTACTATGGACACTACGCTTGTTTACCATATGTTTGAGTTCATCGCGCCTGCGCCGCGCCGCAAACGCTTCGCCACTATGGCCAAGCACTAAATACTATGGTTATGCACATAGTATTGTATTGAGTATTGATTAAATAATTAAATCTTCTCAATAATAATAATAATAAAAATATCTTAAGAAATGTTTCTTCACAATTTATTAACAATTCAATAGTAAAAGAAAACGGGTACACCTAATGGTGCATAGGACACTGCATAGGCAGAACAAATTCATAACATACTGATCATCTGTTGCATGAAAGTAAGGTGATCAGCCTTACGTCTTAGATACTAAACCAGGAATGTGAAATATTGCAGTCAGGAACCACTTTTTATCAAATTTAGACCAGGAATCGATTTTTACCGGAGGGTAGTCATTAAGTTGAAAGCACCCGTCAAAGAGTCTGGTTCTATTTCATACACAAAACTGTATTCTTTTCCTCACAAAAAAGGAAATGAATAATTAGAATACTATATAATAGATATAAATAAAATATATATGCCGTATTAAATAGACTTCATGAACTCGGCAATAGTTATTCCCACGTATCCGATATATTTAGTGTAGGGTTATTATTCCTATAGAACAAACCTTTTGAACTTTTTCAAAGATGGCGAATGGTAATTATATTTATTTATTCATGCATTTCATTACATTCACAGTTTTTTGTTCACTTTGCCCAGCTGTATGAAACAGTACTTATGATTTTCTTGTTGTATTACTGTAGAATGTTTTATGATTTAAACTTTCTACTGAATATGCTGTATAATTTTTAGGTTAATTTTTTAAATATAAATCTTGCATAATTTTTAGGTTTAATTTTTTTTTTTATAAATCTTGGGTATAAGGAAATTTGTGTTTTTAAAAAAAAAAAAAATCCAAATATGTAGTATTATAAATGTTTGTTAAAGGCAGATTTGCCGTTGATGTTAATAAAATAAAATAAAGAATGGTCATCGATGACTAATATTTCAAAAATACAAAATGGGAAGCTTCAAGTAATTTGATTTAATTATTGACTAATGACCTTGTCGCACGAAATAAAGCAATTTTACTTTTCACGTTTTCCATTGTGAACTTTCAAATTGTGTTTTACCTTACACATTTTTTTTAATGTTACACAGCATGTTTTCTGTCATTAGTGCACCAAAATGATACTCTCTAATGAGCATCCATTAATGTTATTACTCTTTTAGATACGATCTTAATATACGATCATTTTCGACGTCACGCCGCCAAAGTATTATTTTGCTCAAATAAGAAAATAAAATGAAAAATGCGGCGCCAAAAAAATAAATTAAATGAATAGTGTTATGATTAAAAACAATTATCGTTTGCTCTTACCGGTAGATTGATTACTTCGCTGTAAAAATATTAATTGTAAGGCAGGTACAATCATGATTTATTAAATAGACACTAGAAAACTTGCGAGATAATCAATTATAAGTCTTTACTAAAAAAATTAGTACAGTTTATTAATAATTAAACTTTTATACGGTACAAAATAACTTTAAAAAAACGTACATAACTTTTTACCCCCATTAAGTTTAATACAGTGGTAATAATTAAGAAAATATACATAATGTGAGCTATAGAAATGAAGTACCTACTTTGAAAGCAAAAATGGATGAAAAAAATCAATATAACAAATTCAAATTTGAATTCGTTGCAACAGAGAGGGAAAACGTTTTTGAGAAGGGAATTTGGAAGTCTAGGCATTCACAGGGCTTATGACCTGTCATTTACTGGTTTAAGTGGCCACTTTACACACTGTGTAAAATTCACCATTCTGCCTATGATGAACATTCACATTTCCTCAACTCTTCCATCTGTTGACTTTTTGTGAATTTAAAGAGCTGAAACATTTATCATGTGGGGTGAGATTCATCCGGCTGAACCAATTCACCTATTAGGCAACGTCTGAAAACAATTTTCCATTTTTTATACTTCTTCTTTTACCGGGTAGTTAATTTAGCAATGTTTTGAGTATGTCCAAATGCTTGCAGACTGGCTGGATTTCCTCCCTGGGGAGTTATTCATTTTATAATTTATTGCATCGGTAAGGGATCCCTCCTGGATTAATTATATATTGTGAAAATACAAGGAAAACTGGTCAAGTCGGAATTTTTATTTGTTGGTAAATCAAGATTCAAGTGACAACTAATATTTTTTTCCTATTTAGTATACATCGAAAGTTTTAACTTAAAAGTTTATTTTGCTTTACATAGACATAGGATTAGCACTGTATTGTGTTAGTATGGAAGTCTTTTGATTTTGTCAATATTTCCAGTACCGGATGTTCATGTATTGTAACTTGATCGATATACTAGCAATTTTGACAATAAAACTTAGAGATATAAGGGGACTTGGTTTTTTTCAGTAAAAGGTAAGATCCAGAACTAAAACTTGGGAGAAAAAATCTAAAAATTAAAAAAAAATTACTCAACCAGTTTTCCTTGAATGCTCACAACATATTATATATTTTTTCAAACCTGGAATATAAAGCCTTTTTAAACCGTTTTCAAAATCAAAAATAAAAGAAAGTCAATGTCGTATTTTTCGCACATTCGTCGTTGTTCTACAATCACGACAAAATATACGCTTAGCAAAAACATTTATAGACGTATAAAATCAAAAAGTGACGTAAGTTTTAAAAAAAAGTTGAAAAACAAAATAACTTTTTAAATCGAAAGTTACGCTATTGAAATAAAAACAAAAATAAGATTTATTAATAAAAAAAGAAATTACTTCTTTTGGAAACAGCAACCACAGATGAAAACAAAAGAACCTGTTTTCACCACAAAACAAAAGAACAGCGACGATATTCTTCGCCATAATGTTACGAGTTACGGGCGTTATTTAGTGCAGTGCAGTGGTCATATTCTCCGAAATATGGTGTTTATAATGACGTCATAATGATAAAAAAGTGACCGGATAGTGTCCCCTTTCACTTTCGAGTATTGAAGTATTACGTAATGGGAATTCTGTAGCACGCCAACAATAAAACATATAATGGTTATTATTTTAATGGCGTACCTTGTCAATAGATACCACCATTTTGTAAATGATGGACGAGAAAACACTATTGTTTTACAACGGTAAAATATGTTGTTACCTCATCTAAGCAAACAAGAAAATTGTCAGAATCGCAATTTAAGCGCTAAATTAAATACTGAATTCGTACGCATGAGTTCGAATCTCGAAAAGATTTTCATGAATATTACTCAAAATGTGTTTTCTTATTGTAGTATTTAATAATTGCGCCGCATTAGAGTGCGAAACATTAAAAAAAATGTTGTTGATAAATTTTGTTTTAAAAAATATATATATTACTATGGATGCAAGTTATTTGTACCTTGCTTTTGTTTTTGCAAGTTTTTATGGAATATATTTATCTTGAAATTGTATTTAGTAGACTTTAACATTCTTCCACCAAAGATAACAAAAATAAAAGCGAAATCAGAATTCATAAAATAACACATTGAAATATTACATTTAATATATTTTTTTAAAATAGACATAAATGTTTGACACAAAGAACAAAAAGAGCTAAATACCGCCATTAAATAACTTAGCCTGCTTGATCGTCTCTGTAATGAGTTGAACAGTCTCTCTTCGTGTAACATTACAGTTCAGAAGCCTAGCTAGGTTATTAATATGTCGCAGCTATCCGAGTGTTAAGTTTGCATTCAAGCTCCCATTTCGGCCTATCGACATTGGGCAGTGTGTAAGAAGATGTTCTTCAGTCTGCTCAATGATGCCATCACATGGGCAGCAACTGTCATCTTGCAGCCCAAAGCCATGCAGATATTCCCTCATTCATCCATGCCCCGAAAGAGCCCGAGTTAGTTCGTATGTAGACGTTTCAGGCTTCCAAAATGTTTTGGCCTCGTCTGTACTTCTCAAAAGTTTCATAATCCACTTATTGGCAGTTTCTTATTAATATATTTTCCTCCACTCATTGGATTTGTCGTTTGAAAGGGACCACCTTACATGGACCACCTTTATTGGAACTTCATCCAAGTTCGGCCTCACTTTTTTGACCGTAGCAGCCTTGGCTAGCTCATCTGTCCTCTCATTTCCGATTTCCCCAACATGAGCTCTAACCCAGCAGAATTGATAACATATGCCCCGTGCACTGAGAGCAAAGTGAAGTTTTTGAATGATGCTTACTATGGCATTTTTAGAGTAAACAGAGTTAAGCGCGAGCAGTTTAGACGCTGTCCTATCGTTGTGAATTGTGACACTTGCGGGGCTAGTAAGTTTTCATTGTATCCATAAAATTGCACTTTTAATACCAACCAGCTCTGCCTGGAAGACTGAGCACTCATTTCCAAGCTTTAGTTTTCGCTGGTCTATCTCTTCGTGTTCTATGTAGACAACGAAGGCCGCTCCAGCGTGTCCATTCAGTTTGCTACCATCAGTGTAGATGTGGATTAGACTAGTTTGAGTTGGTGATGGCGTGTTTGTATTTTCTTCTAGATTCACTTGAATATCAACACACTTAGCGGGATCTGGTGGTGAGCCATATTCAACTCGGCGCTGATATATACGGTCATTTAGAAGTATTTCGCTTACTCCACTGCGTTTTGTTTTATCCAAAGACACGATTTCAGCAATTTTGAGATCTATGGGCTCAAGATCTCCAATTATTAGAGCTGCATAGAATGAAATTGTTATATTGCTAACAATTTCGATATTAAAAATAATATAATTAAATGTTTGTTCTTAAAATTTAATAAAGCATAAATAAAATTGAATAATGCATAGGTAAAAAACGAAATCTTATTAAAAGTACAAAAATACGAATTTTTACTACATTCATTTTTGTATCGTGAAAAAACACGTATTGTTTATACAAAATGTGGACAGCAGTCATTCAGTTGTGTTATCATTATTTTCTTTATTTGCGAATGGGGTGCATTAATAAAAGCCCAAAAAACTATAGACGCCCGCATACTGTCCTTTTTGTCTCCGACCCCGAGATAAAAGCTTATAAGGGGGTCCCGAACACATTATCGGTCTGAAAACGATAATGACGGCACTATAAAAAATCACTACATTGAATGACGACAGTTGCTTCAATAGAATGATATTCATTTTTATTCTTGTGATTACTAAATTATTATTATTATTATTGGATAACTTATAAAGCGCCATTTTTGTGATATAATACATCAAGGGCGCTTAACAAAGTGATTCTACAGATAAATAAATTTAATTAAAGCTTTTAAATTTGTATATTTGTTTTTTAATATTTTATTATCACATGCTACGGATTTATTCAAATGATTTAGAAACTGGAAAATTTTAATTAACCTAAGAATTTAGCCACTAACGTTTAATGAAACATAGCTAACTTAATAGATTTATTAATTTTAAAAAATGAGATAATATGTCATGGATAATTGAATATCAACTTTTTTTATTTTGTGTATTTTAAAAAAAAATATATTTTTCCATAGTCTATGTTATTTGTTATGACATGCCCTACAAGTGTTTATAAATATATGAACTCTATTAAAGTTTTACTACATATTTTTACTTTTCACTTTATATTTTTATAAGTTTATATGCAAAAACAACAAACGGGAAAAATTACAACGCTAGTGCTTTAAATGTTAGTTAAAATTTATTATTGATCATTGTTTGTGATTAGTATAAAATAGTGTTTATATTGAATACGTTTCAATTATCGATTGATGTATTTATATCAGTTTCGACATAATTAATCTCTTTTCAGGATTATAGAAAATGTTTTTATAGTTTTGTATTAAGTATTAGAATGACATCACAAAATATTAGTTTTAGAGTCAAAAACGTGGTTTAAAATAATAAAATTATATTATGCATGACCATAGTCATTTCATCAAGACACAGAAGTACACAATGCGAATATTGTTTAAATCTGGTAGGTTATTGATTGAATTGTTTGAAATTTATAAGTTACGATATTTAATGTAAGACAAAATTAATTATAATATCAATTTATTTTATTTAATTTTTATTTTAAATGGTTATTATACAAAGATGAATAATTGAAAATGTACGATTTGTAGGTATGTTGATACAATTTCACATGCATATATAAATCTTAAATTATAGAATTACCTACACATAATACATGAAATTACATTTGTTGATTTTTTATATATTTTTTAAATTTCTTATACAATACCATACAAAATAAGCTGTGCATGTGTACTTGTTGATTGAGATTTATTCCTAAAAGATTATTCGCAAAAGTTGGGAGAATATCATAAAATGTGTCTTTGGTTTTGTTATTTCGTTAATCAGATAGATTTTAACTCTGCTCCAATTTTCAAATGTTCTTTTGTCTCTCTTTGTAACGTTATTAAGGGGTTTTGCCACTAGTACATACTTGAAAAATGTTTGAAACCTAGATTCTCAAGCATCGTAGAACACTCTCGTAAAAAAAATTTAAAAAACAGACGGTAGTGTGCATGGCACACCAAAATTTATATATCTTATTACCTATAGTCTGGTTATTCTTCTAAGAGAACTAATCATTTTTCTTAAACTCGATTATAAGCACAAACTGAGCTGAAAGTAATCCTAAAAAAAACATATTTAAAATAAATTATTTTTTTGGTGTGTGCAATTATTTCTACCTAATAAAAATGATTCGTAATACCACTAATGAAAACATCGCATCCGGAGACAATAATTTAAAAATTAAAACCGGTCTTTACTAAACTAATCACTACTGTTTCAACAACATTAACTTGACAGATGTCAGTAATAAGAATATTAAGTGTGAAAGTTTGACAGAGCAAATGAATTGTCCGTTTAAATTATGTAATTACATGTTAATTAGAGTTTTGAAAGTAATAAAAATGTAAATCGAACGTCACAGATTAAACAAATGAGCTCTGGGAACCTATGTATGTACAATTCTTTGTAAAACATTGTAACGTGTTCAAGAAAAACATAATGATCGGTTTTTAAAGAAGACACGCCGGTGTACCTATGTTTAATTGCATTTTATTTCAATAAAGAATCATTGAATTAACTGACGATAACTCTCTATGAAATTTGCATAGTACTTTGCTTTTGCTTTGCTTTAAACAGTTAATGCATAGATATAGATATAACTGCATACATAAAACTTTGCATTTACTTCAAAAAGTATTTACTCCAATAACGTGTCGGCTACGAAAATGGATGATATTGGTAGATGGTACGAACATGTATGTTCTGACATGACTCTGAGAAAATAAACAATGTTCAATGATAATGAAAGAGGTAAGCAAAGTAAAAGTGGTTTTTGAAGGTCAAGAGTAAGTAATGGTTGGTAATTTTGAAGATACGCGTTTTAAATATCATTTTATCAATTTTACGTTCTAAATAATACCAAATAAATTAGCATCAATGAAATCAAAAGCATGTATGTAGAAAACAAAGATACAAATAAGTATTTTTTTTATTTTGTAATGTAATAATTCAATCAAGATTCATACTTTTAAAAATAAGCCGTAATAATGGGAGGGATTTGAGTGGGAAACTCCTTGATGATTTTCCGAATGTTTGAGTTTGCTGTTTACCATATACTTATTTTTTTTAAATTATTATTTTGTTTCGGATCTTATATAATATTTGTGGTGATAATATACTCGTTTGTCTGTGTTGACTAATTACTCGTCCTAATTCAACACAGGACTTTTAGTCCCGTTTAGTCCACTTTTAGTCCCTAAGTTGGGACTTATGTCTTAAAAAATGTGTAATAAACTGTTTAAAAGTAAATAAAGCAATAAAATAGATAAATTATACCACCTAAAGGTATTCATGGATTAAACATTGAAAAAACAATTAATCAAAATCGTTTTATTAAAATAGTAAAATAACATGTAATTTAACAAAAATACATACTTACGTGGTATCTTATGTAACTGAAACTTAACACAAATATTTCATGTGCACCGAAAATATGTACAGACATAAAAGGATGAAAAATTTAATTTTCAGATTATTAAAAACGCAATAAAATTGATTCAGATTTTTCATAAGCATCATAAATCGTGAATCCTACTATATTATATTGGAGAACCGTCTAAAACTTTGTAGAAGATGTAGATCTTTGAAGTCCTGGTTCCGACTCTTATGGATGGGAGCGAAGTATAAATTGGAAAAACAAAAGTAAAAGTAGGGTGAATGCTATTGAAATGCGATCTCAGACGAATGTGCGATAAAATTATGTATTGTGCACAACATTGAGATGGCGAATATCGAGATTCATGCATTATGTATGGCTGAGGCAAGCACTGCAGAAAAAGTCCAAAAAAAGGGTGTGCTTTGGTTTGGACATGTATAGCGAATGAACAGTAAGAGAACGGCATAAAGGATTTACGATACAAATGATGATTGATGCAGAAAATTAGGAAGACCCAGAAAGACATAGCATGACCAAATTTTGAACAACGATGTACAATTTAAGACTTGGAATAATCGTCGTGCGTACATGAAAAGAAGTATAAAGTGGCGTTCTATCTTCTCTCCCTAGTCCTACGGTGAAACAGTGTGTCGGTTTGTTTGTATAAATAATAATTATATTTAACAATATATCAAGTAGATGTAACTCAAACCTATAAAACGAAAGGAAAATATACTATTTGTACCTTAGAGCAGCGGTTACTAATCTTTATGCTACTACGCCTCCCCGAAAAAAATTCCGCGTCTCCCTATCTTTGTTTTTTTAATAGTTAAAATAATATAGTCACGTTTTAAATAATAAAAACTTTATACAGCAAAAAAACTGTAAATTACAATCAACAGCATAATAACCAGGCATAGCGCCCTTGCGGTGATTTTCACAAAAATGGCACAATATAAATTATCAAAATATATATATAAATATATGTTATAACATATACGACATACGTTCATGTGTATTTATTTTGGAGGATGGTACATAATCTAAAAATTTAATGCGAGGATTGTTGTTTATTGACTCAGAGTTTATCAAATCTTGGGAGTAATATGGAGAGTGCCACTCGTATTTTCTTTTCGACTACTAACCTGGCTCGATATTTGGTTTTAATTGCAACCAGTGCCAAATAGCCGTACCGTTACAAATGGTAGAAATACCCGCTTTCTTTGCAATACAAAGATTCATACTTTCCGCTAAAATTAATCCAAAATAAGTTAAGGTTTCATTTTGAAACATTTGAAGACATTTGTTTTAGTGAGCTATCGCATGATAAATCTATCAATTTAATTTTTATTTTTGGCACCTCCCCTGCCAATAGTCCGCGCCTCCCAGGTCGTAAACCGCTGCCTTAGAGGATAAAACACGAGAGTCCGCTTTTTGCTGTTTTGAAGTTAAAAATGCAGAAATTATCGTAATTACCTATTTTACGAGTATACGTGAATAAAACACCAAAGTCCACTTTCGTCATAAAAATGCTTTATAAAGTTGAAATAAAAATCCGAAGTCCCTTTGATTTAATGCAAAAACATTATTAGTCCCAAATACACTTTTTGATGTGTACTTTTATTATCAACATAATAATTATTTTATATTGATAGTTCTTTTTGGATGTAAATTATCTCAGAAGTTCAAAAGAAACCATGTTTTTGAAATCGCACACTCTCAAAATCTTGTTTGCTGAACATTCCGTTCAATGTAATTCCCGTGGTTTATCCTTTGAGGTACAGATATTGAAACGAGTATTTTATTCTGATGCATTATTTCATTATTTTCAGCATACGAAATTACGGGCAGTAAAATTGGATTGTATAAATATCTCGTCATTTTATATCTTACTCTCAGATGTAAAAGCATAATTTTCTCCAAACTCCGACTAAAAACCCGTCCTGGCCAAAGGCATTAAAACCAGAAGCCTTCGAAACAAAAAGTTAAACAAATGACAGTCGCCCAGGGCAAGAACTGTGCGGTGTTCTCCGTACCTATACTTATGTATAGGAACATACATAATGGGACTTGGAGATAGTACTCTGTACAACCTTTCGATCAAGTTCACTGACTTACTCCTGTATCCACAGTAGTTGTTGGTGACTGAACACTAAATAAGCTTAAACATTAGTGGCCATGAACTGAGACGCTTTTTTAGACTAATGACCGTTTTATTCGGATAAAAAATTGTATCGGTAAACATATATTTAATCTAAATTTTGTATCGTGCGATACACAAATTGTTTAAAGTGTGCAATTGCCCAATTTAAAACACGTTGTAATTTCGATTCAATTTTCACTCAAGTTCTGCGCGCGCATACAAATAATATGAGAAAATGATACAAAAGAACGGCGTTTCATTTTCAAGACGACATAATCCAATAAGAATTATATTCTGATTCATTTTTATTTTCATAGATACTTTATTTAAAAAATACATATTACAGTTAAATACAAATTAAATGTACATTCCTGATTTGAGACTTAAATTAATAGAAAATCTTAAAGGGGAACATTAATATTCTTAAGAATTAAAATATAAAAATATATTCAGGGACGTTTTTGGGTACATTCTCAAAAATGACAATTTCAGACTTTTTAGTTAATTAATTTTAGCCATTATTATCGTCCAGTTGGGATTTATTTAACACATTAATGGTTGTTTTTTTTTCATTAAAATAAAAAAAACCTATATTTTAAAAGTATTGATAGAATAATAAAATATTTAGCCCCTGTTTTTATGTGAAAATTTGTATTGTCAATTTTTTTTGTTGTTGTTTGCAAACCCAAATAAATTCAATAATGATTAAAAATAAAATATTTTCCAGCTTATCTGCTTTAAATCTTTAAAGCTACAAAATTTATAGCAGAAATGTATTTTTCTTACAAATCGTTGTGGTGGCATTGCGATAGAATCGTACAATAAGCATTAACAAAAACAAGTCAAAAAATACCGGTGTCCACAACTAATTGATTGTTTTTCAATAAATGACAAATTATGAACGCCATTGTATTTTTTGATCATTATAAATCGTTGTATTTTTTTACAGCGCGCCTTCCTGGTGATTCTTAAATAATCAACGACCATGATTTTCGAAAATTCATATCATATAATAATACAGTTGTTTA
The DNA here is from genome assembly GCF_059751315.1 of Micrasema longulum. Taxonomy (NCBI): domain Eukaryota; kingdom Metazoa; phylum Arthropoda; class Insecta; order Trichoptera; family Brachycentridae; genus Micrasema; species Micrasema longulum. The sequence continues at coordinate 348,878 of NW_028278169.1, read as the reverse complement.
ACATCAGAGCAGTTACGATAAAAAATATAAGGAATATTTGCATTCCGACGAAATTGTTGGTCTTTTTTGTCTCTTTGAATGTCCCCACATTCCCGTGTATATTCCCCACCGTGATTTCCCCATAGTGATTTCTACACACGTGTTTTTAATAATTAAATGTATGTATATGTCAATTTTAGGCCCTTTTAGACGCAGAGTTGTTAGAAATATTTTGGTCAAAGTGTCGATCCGGGAATCAAATGAAAGGAATGAGGATTTACGTTATCTTTACTTTAGTACTAATTCCAGGCTGTCGATTTTATAAGAACTTCGCGCTATTTTATTGATATGGTACGTTATCTTAGATCGATTTTTAAGATGCGGTTTTTCGTATCGTGTTTGTTACGATATTACAAGAAGAACCTACTGTTTTTTCTTGGTTTGTCGTCGGGGAAAGAAGTGACGTAAGGGACTGTAGAAATCAAAACAAAGACCATCGTATTTCAAAATATAAGGTTGGTTTGAGACTTGCATCAAAATACACACGAATTCAAAACATATTCAATGATTTACATTTTTTATTATTTTAATTTTATTTTTTCTATTTTACGGACAAAAATCTGGTCATTACGTCACAATTGCGTTCGCACTCTGACCAACGCGCAATGTCATGTTGGCCATTTTACGAGTTGAATGGCAATGTCGATAATAAAAACCGGTTCTTCTTCGAGTGGTGTTATTCCCCAGTGGAGAAAGTGGTAAATGTTTTTTACCGTCCATAACAATTTCTCACTAAGGCATGAGTTAACCATATCAGAGACTGAGCTCATAATTACCATACATTATGGACATACCAGTTAATAACTATTATTCCACTAGAGTCAACTTGTAATAATCAATACCCGTTTTATCAAAAGACGCGTCTGTAACAAAGGTCTACGATGTATGCAAGGGAAGCGATTAGCTGATGAATGTCGATAAATCGAATGAGATGGTTTTTGACAGAAATGAAAGTATGACTAAATGTGAAATCACTGTGAATGGGGTTATACTAAAACAGCTAGAGGAGTTTGTGTATCTGGGAAGTTTGTTTAGTAGGGATGGAATGACTGAGAAAGATATTGAAAGGAGGGTGAGTGCCGGGAACAGAGTAAACGGTGCACGTAAATCAACCTTGGCAAATAAATGTTTGTCGCAAGAGGCAAAATTAGCAGTTCACAATGGAGTCCTGGTTCGAGTTCAACTTGGTTCAAAAGCAAACATTAGCAAGTAATTTAAATGAATAATTTAATAAAAGTAGTATTATTGAGGAGATCGGTAAGTGCAAAAAATACATTCAGAGATTTTGAGCGGGAATGTTGCCTCCCCTATTATATAAATTCTACTCTAAAGTTGCGCCTAAAAATGGACACGAAGCCGATGGAACAAAAGGCATCATCCCTTGGTGCAAATGTGGATCGTATCTACCAGAAATTACCCGAAAAGATGTGGCTAACATGTTTTCGGTTACCAGGATCCCTCGGACTTTGGTAGTCACTTTCATCTCGTGAACAATAATACAATATGTGAAAACAGTACTTTATTTATTTGGTTTTTATTGTTTACTTTTTATCATAAATACTTGAATAACTAACTACTCTGCGAATGTATATTTTTTATGTAAATCTTTGTCATAAACTTTCAAATTATTACAAACTTAAAATTCATAAATTGGGGTTAAAATTCCAACCGTGTATACGCTCTGTAGCCGCAAGACATGATGTAATCTAGCTCCTATTATTATCTGTGATTGAATTAAATTATAATTGGAAACGAGGAACTTGAGTCCCAACCGTCATTATTATTATGGATAACTTATATAGCGCCATTTTCGTAATATAATACCTCAAAAGCGCTTTACATAGTGATTCTATAGTTGAAAAAATAAATTTTATTGAAAAATACTTTTAAATTTGTAATTTTTTTAAAACAATTTATTTCGTTGACACATGCTACGGATTTATTCAAATGATTTAGAGAACAAGTGGGTTTTGAGTTTTTTCCGAAACATCACTTCACTTTTACAGCCTCGCATCTCTGCTGAGAGAGCATTCCATGCCATAGGGCCTGCGACCGCAAATGCGCGTTCACTAAATTTAGTGCGCTGTTTGCGTAGAAGTTTAATAACTTTTTCTCTCGCCGTAGACGTAGCTGATCTAAGCGTGAGACGCCTGTCAGCTAGTTCATCTGGAATGCATAGTTCCCTTAGTTATTCCGGAGCAGAGTTGTGCGGTGACTTATACGAAAGCCAACAGAGTTTGTATTCGACCCTCTGTGGAAAACGTAGCCAGTGTAGTTCCCGAAGTAGTGGAGTGATATGACTGAACTTAGAGATTCCGAAAATAAGTCTCGCTCCAATGCGCTATATAGCTGCAAAACGTGTTGGGATATTTATTGTACAGCGCCCTTGAGGTGATTTTCACAAAAATAGCACTATATAAACTATCCACATCAATAATAATAATAACGCTACGTTTGCCTACTATTTTTTCGTTCTTCTTGTTCTCGTGAAATATTTATTTGGAACAGTTCAGTGTAATATTTTATAATCCCTCGACTGGCGCTTGCATCGCAGTGTATTTATAAAGCCAAGATGATCAGTCATACGTTTTAGCCAGCACAAAAACAACAAAACCAGTATGAACAACCTTTTGAATGAATATTATTGAACCACACGTTAACTACTTACTGTAGTGGCATTTTATTTTTATCAAACAAAGAAAACATAGATAAACTAACTGTATTACAAAATAAAGCCTTTAGAATCATTTTGAAAAAAAACAGATACTCGAGGGTAAAGTCGATGGTAAATGAAATGAAATTATTAATATATAAACAAATAATATTTTACAAAACAATGATATTTGTTCATAAAATTATAAACTAAAATTATAAAAAATTATAAGGGTTGATGTTATTTGTGTATGAATATGTGTTACGTTAGGTACTTAGAATTTGTTCTTTTTCGAAGTACCTAATGTAAAACATATTCATACACAAATAACATCAACCCTGATGAAACGTCGGTAAAAAGTACCAACGACACACGGCATAATAACCCAGAAAAAAATATTGTGCACGTTATAATGGCTGTTGTTTTCATTGAATGAATAAATAAATAATGTCGACGAACATAACATATTGATTGATAGTTGGTAAGTTTAGTGGAAACTTGTATTAGCCAATACGTTAGCACGGAATAGTAATACTCAGTGTGTTTTCACTATTTGTAGGAGTATTTGGTGCAAACGTTAATGAACACCAAGTGAGACACTTTCCGTCATGGTCTGCTGTCCTTACCCGCCTCGATTTCCACGGGCCTTGCACAATGCATACAAAATCATATTACATTGCGCACTCTTCTATATTGCGAGAGCTCCGGTACCGCCGACCGACTGCACGGCGCTCACTGCTCGGGACTTGGGACGCATGTGGAGGTTTGCAATTTCAAATTTGTTTTTGGAACAAAAACAAATTACTAGCATCACTCATACACATACAAAAAAAAATATAACCGGACCAGTAATCCTTTGTCACTGTCCACAGCGTGCGAGTTACAAGAATCGTAAAAAAAGGCAAAAAAATTGATAAAACACAAATGTCGAGAATGGAACTTAAAAACAAAGAAAATAAAAGCAAAATGCAGGTTTATACAAAAGGTGATCTAAGGCAACAGTAATTGGAAAACCCTCCTTGTTTGAAAATTTGTTTCTTGTGACTCTGTGTACCTTGCCATATTGTCTCTATATATGCTCCTTCTATAACCACCTTTAAGAAACGCCTGAAACATTATTTTCCATCCCCAGAATCCTTAACTCCCTGAGTTTTTATTGTTTTTTTCTTTTTAAATATATTTATTTATTTATTGTTACTTTACTTTATGTATATATACATATTAGGGCGGGCATATTGCTTTAAGGCAATTTCTTCCTACCCACTCAAACCGTTCAGTTTGAGAAACTTACAAATACATGGACATATTGAATCTTACAATTTATACAAATTTTTTTAAAAAAGATTAACAAAAAAAAAATAGCACTATACTACGAATATAAAAAATTAACACTATACTAAAAAGAGAGAAATATATACATTTTATACCTTTTTCTTTCTTTGGTTCGTCTTTCTTTCTCTCTCCTTCCAAACTCATTAGCTGATCCCGCATTCCATCATCATTTAATATGTACAACATAATGTGCTCTTTTTTTTTACTAATGTTAATATGGGCAAGCCTTATTTACCAATAAAAAAACAGCTGTCTTTTTAAATTAATTAGGTTTTTATTTTACTTTAACATTTGTATGTATCTTTTGATATATTTTTATGTTTTTTTAGTACAAAATTTCGACCAATCCCTTCTTTTGACCAGTCTGTTTTTGGTTGGCAGGAAGATATTGCTTTGAGCATTAAGTCCGCCAAAGTACTTATTATATGTATTCTAAGCTTTAAATAAATAAATAAATAGTATTGGATATAAAAATATATTCTCACGCGCGGTAAAAATCAAAGCATTGAATCGTAAGGCGAAGTTTCTTGAAAATGTATGAAAATAATAATAAAAATTCCTTTTTTTTTTTTTTAAAGAAAAAGAAACATTTGCGTTCTTATGATTTACCCAAATATTTTATTCTGAGGGCCATTTTCAACGAGTTGTAAATAACTCACTATTAGAAAATGAAATCAAGTTGTGGTAGAGTGGGATTCGAACCACAGACCTTTGGTCCGTGAGTCCGAGACACTAGCCACAGAACCACAACCCGATCCATACTTTAATAAAAAAGAACTACTTTGAACGACGTCACAAGTTCTTCCGAATCAACAAATGATAAGAGAGTTGTGAAAGATTTCCGCTTTACGGTAAGTCAACTGACCAATCAGCAGAACTCATCGAGAAAAGGGGAAGAAAACTTGAGACTTCACACGCGGAGTAATATTAAAAAACAAAAAACTTTAAAAAATCATAGCGCTGATAATGCGATACATATTTTTTTTTTTTTGGCTTAGTCTATTTATTGCGTTGAACTAAGGAATACCTGTAAATTTTTGTTATTTTACATAAATATAGTCAAAGTAAATATTAATTGATACATTTACTAAATTTAACTAAAACTAACGCTCTGAAATCAATAAAAAACGTATTACTTTATTTTTTAATCAAAATGTTATACATAAGGTTATTTTTACTGAAACCCTTTTATACAATTAAGCTTTAGAATTGTATTGAACTAGCTACTTCAGAACGTATAAAAGTAATGTATAATAAGCTTATCGGCTTAATTAAGTAACTTTTGTGCATTGGGTAACGGTTTTTATTCTCAATTAATAGAATTACAAAATGATTCAATGAATGTATGTAATATAAAATGAAAATATATTATTTGTAAATGGTCTGCATAAATAAATTTTTACATTTTTTTACGTACGAAATACATGAAAAGAAATCAGTTGCTCCGCCGGATGAATTGCAATTTCTATATTTTTACGCAATAAGATTTCATGTATCCAATTTAATTGGCGTTCTCGTATTTTAATTTTAAATGATATATTATACTGTATTAGAGCGCACAATACATACAAAAATAAGCTAAGATAGGGCAGTATCTTTTTTTATAGTAGGTAATAATATGAAACGACACTTTTTTAAACCTTTCATTTACTAAAGTTCTTTAAAAAAAATATTTAAAAAATGAATTACGCTTTGTAACATATTTTCTAATTACCAGAATTGCAGCATACCTCATTTTGTTATTGCGTACATTTACACTTAACATAATGCAATAGCCTTCTTTTACCTATTTTTACTAATGAAAAAAGCTTTTTCGTTAACTTATCTGCTTATCACATATTTCATATTGCATCAAATTATTCGTCTAGAAATGTAACATTTTGTTTAGTTTGTATTTATTTAAAATAAAACACTTTGTAAATTTACCACACAAGAGTTTATTACATTAAATACACGACTAGTTTCGGGTTATCAGTATTACCCATCCTCAGGTGTAAATATAAACTAAACTAAAATACATACACAGATTAATATCAGGTACTGATAGTGTTGGGTGGAAATTTATTTTAAATAAATTCAAAATGTCTTTCCACAAAGTAAATGCTGAAACAATAAATAATATAATTGTTTGGTTTGTATTGTTTACAAATGAGTTAACGGTCAAATGTTTTAAAAACCAAAATCTATTTAGTTTGATTTTTGTTATTCTGACTAGTCACGGGTATTATTATGGATTACCACTGCCACTTTAATTTTCATTGTTGGAAAATGGAATAAAGGAAGCGTTGGTATTTAGTTAAATGATGTCAATTATGCAATGCCAAACATAAAAAGGTCAAGACAAAGTACCTACCTAAGTAGGCATTCTACGCAGATAAGAGTTGCATACAAAACATGCCTGGAATCATTGCATTTTACGCGACATTATACATTGGTTTGGCATATATTTCACGACTGAACTTATCTCATTCTTCCATGTATTGTTTTCGTACTATAAATTAAAAACTTACATGGTATTCTAACTAAGCTACGTGCTACGGACTATCTCTTAACGAGAGAACCCTTTTAATACCCTGTCATTGCTCTAATTTTCTTGCCTCCTCTTTCACAGTAGTAGCCACTCGATTGTGGTATAATCTACCCACTAATGTTAGAGAAGCCCCTTCTTTATTTACATTTAAGTAAATATTGAAATGTCACTATATAAATATTTAAATTGTTCCTTTATCCTTCTTTTTTCCTTTCTTAAAAGTACATTGTAAAGCGTCCTCGACACGGGTTACCCTAGAGAGTAAAAAATATTGAATTATGTTTTTTTATAAAAATTAATAAGTAAATACATGGATACTAAATTATTTCATTTGAAAATTGAGGGTACGATTAATGGAAAACAGGGGGCTGGCTAAGCAAAAGCACGATCTTCGAACCTAATTTGGGCTGCGCCACAGTTTGACAAGTTTTCCTTTTGCCTGAATAAAATACTAATCTTGGAGGATCTTCTTTGATGTATATTTTCCCTAAAACAATGACCCGATAGATATTTTGATGCCACTTTATGGAGGGATTCGAATACTATACAGCAAATCTTATGGTTATTCGATTCTCCGATAAATATTTGTAGTGGCCTGTAGCCCGCCCACAACTTAAACTTACCCAAGTATTCCGTTTTGAGATGTATCCACAAATATTTACCTTTTAATACAGGCAGCCTGTAACAACATTCCCTGTTTGCGTTTTAAATGCCAGAGACAATAATAAACAAAGGTGGAGAAAGGATACTCCAGGCAGCCCAGAATCGGTAAACGATCAAAGCATAGATCAAAACTAAAATGCACTTACATTTTCTTAAATTACTAACATTTTGTCAAATGTTTAATGATATTGTATGCAACAATGTTTGATTTTCCCAAATTCTTGCAGACTGGCTGAATTTCCTCCCTAGGAAGTTATTCATATTTAAATTTATTTCAACAGAGAGGGAAAACATTTTTGAGAAGGGAATATGGAAGTTTAATTACTACCTGGTAAAAGAAGAAGCATAAAAATTGGAAATTTGTTTTTTTAGGCGTTGCCTAATAGGTAAATTGGTTCAGCCGGATTAATCTCACCTACATAATAAATGTTTCAGCTCTTTTACTTCACAAAAGTTAACAGATGGAAGAGTTGAGGAAATGTGGATGTTCAAACGTGGGCAGAATGGTGAATGTTACACAGTGTGTAAAGTGGCCACTTTGTAAATGCCTAGACTTCCATATTCCCTCCTCAAAAATGTTTCCCTCTCTGTTGAAATAAATTTAAATACTGTATGCATTTTGGAACTTTTTAATGCTATACGTGATGTATCGTCTCTATCGCAATCTATTTCTTTTAATGTTCCCAACCGTGTCACCAGGTGTCAAAATCTGTTATTTATCAAGTCTTCCAAGAGCAATTTTTATTTTTACCTCCAATGTCCAGAAAGAGTAGATTAGTCAATTCGTTGCACAACTTGGAATCCTGCGGGATAGATCTTCCGGCTTTACGTAAATCTCTACGCCATTAACACAGTGCGGGATGAAGGTGGATTGGCATGGGTTAGCTCGAAGCCTTAAATGTTTATGAATATATTGCATATCATTATTTTATTGCTCTTGTTTGTCATTGCAACAAAGTTTTATGTTATTTTCGTTCAGTTTCTTTTACATATGTTTCTTCATATAACTTAATACATATGTCTGTTATGTTTCTTCCCATTCTTTAAATTTACAATATTAGATTGTTTGCACTGGCATTTAAAACATACTATCAATAACCTTGTCAGCATGCATTTACGTTATTTTTTATTTAAAGGTAGGTCTCCTATTCCGAGTAAATATGTAAGTAGTATATTATTATGCATACAACATACATTGAGGATTTTTTGTATATTGTGTGTTGTTATAAAACATCTAAAATAACAAGAACCTTACCTTTTTTGGCAAGTCTCTCCTGCACCATATATGTATTTATTAAGATGTAATTTTATGCGACAAAGGCTTTTTAATTTAAAAAAAAAAGCCGAAATAGCATAAACGCTTATTTTATTTATTTAAAACTTCAAGTACAAAGCTATTTTGTACTTTGTCCAAGTACTTTGGTGGATTTATTGCTAAAAGCAATATCTTCCAGCCAACCAAAAAACATACTGGTTAAAAGAAGAGTTGATCAAAAATGTATAATAAAAAACAATATATATTTTAAAAGATACATACATGAAAAAACTTACTAAAGATAAAAGCTGTTTTTAATGGGAAGAAAGGGCTTGTACAAATAAACTAAAATAAAATTACATACCTTGTTTTATACATATTAAAGTATAAGGAATGTGGAATCAGGTAAGTTTGGAAGAAAAGTGAAAGAGGGACTAGTGAAGAAAATGAATAAAATTCTCCAAACGCATTGAACTATCTTTGATGTTGGTTTTAACGGAGTACTTATAATATTATATAGTAATAATGAAAATTAAAACATACATACTACTAGGCTTAAAAATATTTTCAATTTATAATTAAAATATTCGAATACCGTGAAATATAAAAGATTGAATGCACGAAAAACACACTATTTTTACATTTATAAATATATGAATGTAGTAGTAAATTTGAAAGGAAATAAAATGTTTACATTTCATTATTCACTTACAATGATAATGCTGGCATGCTGTTGCTGATTTCTTTTCTAAATTTATTATATTTGCATTGAATAAATCTCTCGCATCGGCTCCAATAAGGCTATTTATTATATGAATGAGAGTTTCTAATAAATGGATAACAGTTTGTAATTTAAATACAAACATATAATATTATAAATATAAGAGGTAATTTAATATGTAAATGTGGGTGTATGTAATATAAGTGTGAGTGTATGTATATGTGCAATTCTGCATGTATGTGTACATGTATATAAATTTTGTTCTTAATATTTTTCACATTAAAAAAATTTGGTGTGACGAGTGAGTCTATTGGGTAGACGTAAATTAATTAAAGTAAGTAAATAAGGGCATACAATAATGCCATTTATAAGCTTGAATAAAAAACTTCAGTCTGCAATATGTTGCCTATTATCTAAAGAGTCTATCTTAAAATGTCCGATCCTTTTATTGTAATTGTTTATTTACCTAAATATTTTCATAACCTAATGATATTTTAAAAACATTAAAATAATAATAATTATAATAATAATCAAAGTTTATTAACAAAAATAACAATAACTTTATCTATTACATAAACACCTATGTAATAGATTTCTCTTGATCATGTCTAGTCTGCCTAACTAGGTACAACCTGTTTTAAGGCAGACATTTTTATGCAAAAATAAACAATAAAATTACTACCTACTTGCCAATATACTATACAGTTATACAATATTAATTTATTAGGAATTTATTTTTGGTAAATTTTCCGATTTTTCTCCACCTAAATCCAGTAACCATTTTTTTTACAAATTTGTTAAATTGAATCCGAGTCATGCATGGCATGTTGGTTTTATATTTTTGTGCAACAACTAAGGTGTATAGCGGGTTTTGCATGTTGGTTTAATTAGTATCCTGACGAAGAGGCGGGTACGTGTCGAAACCGGTAGACATAGAAAAGTTGGTAAGTGGTTATGTACAAATATTTTATAACATTTAGTACAATAATTGACCACAAAGTGAATGCTTTAAACATTAATAATATTACAAAGTATACTTACAAAACTTTACTTCATTTTGCTTTTACGAACCATAAAAACAGATTCGGTGTTCTTAAATAAAACCATCGACCTAGTAATTCACATAGACGCACCAGGAACCCTCTAAAATAATGACACTTAACTCATGCCCAAATGCTCAGTCCAGTCCAGTGCACAAAGTGAACGGTTTTAAAAAATACATATTTATTGGGAAAAAAATTGACAAAATAAGTATAAAATTACAAAATGGTTGGTACATACGTACTGATTAATAACGTTTCTATCTCGCTAATAGAGTGAAATCTCGTGTTTAGAGAGGGATTTCGTTTTAAATATATTTTTATACATATATATACTGATTATCTATACACATATTTTATTTATATTTTACTTTTACTATCTAAAACAGATTCCTAAAAATTAGATATCATGTTCTAAAATATACACAGTTTTCCACCGTATGGATTTTAGGCTAAGGTGGGTCTCAACTGTTTTTTTAAATTTAGATTTAAATGTTTTAATATTTGTTTTTCATTTTAAGATTTCTGGGAGATTATTAAAGTTTTTTTTCCACATATGAATAATGATTTAAAGATGCAGTTGAATTGCATTTGTGTTTAGTTAAATTATTTAGAAGTCTAAAGTTTCGAGAATTTTATAAATTAGTGGGTTTTTTTTCTTTGAAAGTTTGTAAATAAGTTGCTTTTTTAAAGATGTCATCAAATGAGGGTATTTTTTGTTTTATGAAAGATTAACTTGAAGGGTATGTTCTAGGTTTTTTAAATATTATTTTAGCGATGGTTTTATGGGCAATTAAAAAGGGGGCCTAAATTTGTCTTGTAAGCTCCTCCCCAGCCTATGATTCCATACTGGGAAATATTAATAATAAATAATATGAATAATTTATAACTAATCCTTTGAAGTAAATGCTATTAGCGAGGTAAATAATAACGTAATTCTCATGTAATACAATAAAATAATGTAACCGTTTCAACGTTAAATTTTGACAGCTTAGAAAAAATTATAAAAAATGGTGTTAATTATTTTTTTTGGCACATCCCTGCTTACGTTTTACAATTTTTACATACCAGTTACCAGTAGTTCCACTTATCAACTTGCACACCACTTTACGCTTAACTAATTTCTTGGGTGTTAAATAGACTAGACAGTAGACCTCGTCTCATTCAACAATAATGCACACATTAAACTAAAGTTTTACGACTGGCTCATGGCGTTAAAAAACTCCTCATGTGTTAGATCATTTTCTTATGGCTGACTTTCAAGGGTACTGAATGTTAGATTCTATCATTTGTTTACACAAATTTTTGCTAAACAAAAAAAAAACAGCGTTACTCTTTTATTGAAAGATAATACCGCACTAATACATAATTTCTGTTATAATATATTACAACAGAGATGAAGAAAAATTTAAAGAATGGAATGTAGAAGTCTGGGCATGTCACCCGAATCAAAAAAGGTTTCAGCTCTTTAAAAATATAGTTTATATGTATATTACTAACTCTCAAGAGAATTGAATCCAGTTCTTTTTTAAAAAAAATTGGACAAACTCAAATTACTCTTCATAATTTCAGTAGTTATTGTCAAAAAGATATTTAAAAATTAACTTCTTTGAACTACGTCACAAAATCTTCCAAATCAACCAATGATAGATGATAGTGTTGTGATATATTTCAGGTTTCCGGGAAGCCAACTCACCAATCAGTAGAACTCACAGACTAGAACTTGTGACGTCACGGGCGGAGTAATTTCAAAATTACAAAACATTAAAAAATCAAAGCGCTGATACGATACGATACAATATTTTTTTAAATTTTTATATTGACTTAGTTTGAAAGTCTATTAACAAATATTTGTTTTTTTTCAAACCCCTGAACTTCCTCATTCCTAGCTGTCATCCAGAAGGAGCACTACAAAAAACTTTTATTTGGCGGCCTCCGTGGAGTAGTGGTCAAGGCGCTTGACTCACACACTGAAGGCTACGGGTTCGATTCCCAGTGAGAACACAAAAAATAAATGCGATTTTTCTCAAGTGTTCTGTGATGTAATTCACCACTGTTTTTGGACTTCCTGGCCTGTTGTGGTGGAATTTTTTTTTAGGGGATTGGATACAAGATGTATGTTTGTAGATAACATATTTTTGTTTACGTTCTAAAACATAGATTTATTTATTTTGCAGTGCTGGTCAAATATAAACATAAATGAAACCGGCGTAGATTCTGTGTGCATAAAATATCGCACTGTCCGTAAATATTGATCGTTAGAATTATTTGTTTGTAGACGTTAACGTTTCCCGGATATGGAACAAGTTTTAGTAATACATATTGATTCAAAGAGAAAAATCTTAACGGATATTATATGATAATAACAAGCTTATTTAATAAAAAAAAATATTTCACATCAACGTAATTCAAAAACTTATAAAATAAAACTACACGACGCGACGCTTTCTTTGCCAGAATTGCCGACAAAGTTTGTTTATTACAAACGGCAGATAACTTTTAGTAATTTTGGGATTCATATTGTAAATAAATCTTTAGGTACTATTAACGTCTGGTTTAGAACATGAAGCTGATAATATTTTTTTTCTGAAAATTTCAACACAATAAAAAAAAATATATTTATAATTATAAATTTTAAAAAGATTTTTTTAAATGCATGTAAATCCGCAAGATACATCCTTTTTGGGTGTAACATTATTTAAAACATTTTCGCTTTATTGTTATTACAAAAGTAATACTATTCAAGGTGTTTTGAAAAACTGTGTTATCCTATTTTGTTGTTAATTTTTTTTATTAAAAAAATAATAAATATAAAAATAGCATCACCGGTATTTGCTCTTTGAATAATTTTAAATACATCAAACTTAAAAGATAGGCTAAATAATTAACCCATTTTTTTTCAAATGCGCCTTATGTTAACTCAGTTTGAGGTTTGGCATGGCTTAACACATTTTTGCATAACACCATCCAGTTGAAAAGAAGAAATATTATCTGGTAAAATATTGTTCCTGTTGGTTACGATGTTCTGGCGATCATAGCTAGACATATTTATTTTTATGCTTAATATAATTATAAATTGTATCCTTAATTGCATTATTAAATTTGTGAATTTTTATTTGTATAATAATGGACAACATGTTTTTAATATTCTCACGCCAATTAAAGCATAAAAAGTTGGTAAGTGGTTTTAGACTAAAATTTACTAACATTAGTGTTTACATAATGATTGTATCTATTCCTATAAAAAATCAATGATGTATAGACACGAAATCTTTGGAAAATTAATAAAATTTTCCACAGTTCAAGGTATGTGAAATTTAAGTAAAAATTTGTAATGTTGGGAATATGTAAACACAGTGTTATTAAAAAAACGTAATAATTATAAAATGATGTATAAAATAAATAAAGTGTTTTCAATCAACATTATATTAACATATTACAATAGAGATGAAAAATCTTTTAGGGAAGAAATTGATCTACACACTTTATTAAAGGTGTCAGCTCCTTTACTTCATAAAAAATCAACAGTCGAAACAATTGAATAAATATGAATGTTCGAAGATGGGCAAAATGACGATTGTTCTCAGAGTAAAAATTCACTAGAGAAGCCCTTTAGCTCTATTGCATAGAACAAAGGCGTTCCAAATTTTTAGTTTGGTTTTTAGTTTAATAACAAATGTGTAACGGACAGTTTTGGTTGGTGCTTGCAATTCTCGACCCGAGTACCTACGGCCCGTTATATTGCTGTAATCGGTAGCTTACTTTGTGGTTAATGATCATATTATGTTTTTTCTCCGTATGGAGACTCTATTAGCCAGTGCCGTGTTATTACTTTCTCTAAAGTGATCTAAAGTCACAATCCTGTAAATGCCTTGAAAATGTATAGTTTCTTCTTCTATGTCATTTGACATATTTACCGACTAATTAGATGTTCAAAAATAAGAGAAAATATCCAGAGACAACTGTCATCGAGCGAAGGCAATACGGTCGGTTGGGCCATATACTGCAAAAGCCTTCAGAGAGCCTTCACTACGCTTGTCTAGTTTACAAGACTAAAAGGTTCTTTTTGCCCTGGACCACCATTGCTGATTATGTCGGCAGTTCATGTCAGAACTAAGAGACGCAAACCTTAATGGGAGTATGTGCAGGAGCTGGCATCTGGTAAAAAGGCCTACAGGGTGTTAATGGACACCATAATATCGTCGGGTTTCTGGCACAAGTTAGTAACTACATTTTACTAGCTGTGAGATTTTGCACTTTAAAAGTTAAAAGCTCATCCCAAATCAACAACCCAAATAAAACCACTAATTGAATATTATATTTTTTTATTTATAAAACAAAAAATATTTTTATTTACTTTTAAATCAAAGATTATTTGATGGCACTGATAAAAACATCTCATATTTTGATAATTTGTAGTTATCAAGTTTTGCCAGAAACCTGACGACGTATGAGTTGTCTATTTCCAAAACCCGCCATCTCCCTATGGCGGCAGTAGGGAGATAAATTTTGGTAGACCACTCATGTGCTCTAACCAAGGAGCTGACTCAGAAACAAGAGAAATAATATGCTTAAACCATATCAAATCTTAGCGATCGCTACCCCTAAAGTAGTGGAAGTGTATGCATGTAAAACTGGGACTAAAATACTCCATAAAAACCTTGACTTTATGCTTGTACTGAGCGGGACAAAGAACAAGTGAAAGCAAACACCAACGCCCATACAGCCACACGAAGGCCAACACAGTTAATATGTATACATGTACATATACGAGTACGCTAAAATCATTGTTTCTCAACCTTTTAAATGTCACGATATCCTAAAAAGAAAAAAAGTAAGTAATTATATTCATACAATGGAAGATGATCGTAATTTATTATATCGCCGTCTTCGCGGTGATAAGTGAAAGGTACAAACTGAGCCACAATATCATAGTGCTCATTGAACGAAACCAAAATTTTATTTCCTTCTATTTTTTATGCCTTTAATTTCAGGAAAAAACAGCTTATGAGCTTCGAACTCACACAAATCTTCACCTGCTATGCCGAGTTTATGAGCTACCTGCACAGTTTTAATTTTTCAGAGATCATCAGCTGTCTATGGGATGATGAAACCCCTCAAGATGATTCCTGCTTGTTGCCTCCTTTTCATTGGAGAGGATTTAAGGCCCACCCACTCCGGAGTAAGTCATAAGGACAATAAATGATGAATGAAAAGAAACAAAATGCAGTGATCTCTTCAAGTAAAATTGAAAGCCAACTTATATCTATCATTAGTCCAAATTTTCTCGAATGAATTTTCTGTGGTTTTCTCTTCATTAGGCAAATGCGGAGAGGTTCATATAAAGCTTAACAGCAAAATTATACAAATTATGTCACAAAAAGGTACTACTAACCTTTTAGTCCAAGAAAAACTTTTCTGACTGACTGCAACCTTTTGTTGAGAAACGATGGTATAAAAACTATAAATTATACATACAGCACACCACTAAAGTCTATTATGAAGTCTTAGTATTTCATTTGCGGTTGCATGAGTAATAAGACACGTAATGAGTCTCGGATATTGAATCACTTATTTGCTAAGGAGAAATCCTTGCGAATTACGAAAACCGCCAAGTGTCCTAATATTTCGGAAAAAACGTATCTTCAGTTAACACTATTTTACGAATGCATAAAGCAGCCAAGAACGTGTTTTTTCTTCGACACCTTTATCCACAGTTTCGAAATAAAAAAATTATCATTTATTTTTAAGCAGTATAGTTTTTTTGCGGTAATTGTGTGTAAAACTAGTTCAAAAAGTCATTATAAAACTAAATAAAAATAAGAGGATAAAAAATTTGACCTTATCGTGCAGCAACAAGATTGAAATATAAATAACAAGATATGAATGACAGGTTCTAAAGGAAACGTTAATTTTATGACAAAATATTGACAAGTAATAAGTAGGTGATTAATAATTATTTTTAGCTTTTGCTCTTTGCATAACTTTGATATTAAGGCCATACCTATTCTATAAAGCTTTTTTTATCAATTTAAAAATAAAACAAAAGCTTCACATTTTAACGGTCTTTCAATTTTGAAAAATTTTCATTAAAATTCTAATATTTTTTTTAATTATGTAAAAATGTATTTTTTGGGAAAACGATACAGTCAACAATGCCTTCAGTGATTGATTTTTTGTTACAATCTACAAGTTTATGACTATATAAAATGTTAACTTTTGTTTTTTCGTTCACTAGAAATCGATGGATAAGTTAAGTGTATCTTATTAACACAAAAAATAATACGTTTCGATGAACCGAAATAAAACTATCAAAACTAGTATCGGAATATCTAATCTATTGATACTTTGGATAAACACGCGTACACTAATACACCCACTAAAGTTAAGCATTTCAGATGGGAGATACATAGTTATTATCATACTCATACTAAATCCACTTTATAAAATAAATCGCCCATAGATTAAATAAATGCTCACACAACAACAATATCTCTCATGTTTTTCGAAGAAATATTTATCAATAATTTCATACAATTGTTAAGTAAATAACAGCATTTATCGATTCTATTCCTGGCCGATTACCTTCCCTTGAACCCTCCTTAGGTTACCTACCTAACATCAAGATAGAAGATATTCAAAATTAGAAGATTTGGATTTAGAACAAAAACAAAACAACATTTTTGACTACACATAAAATCGCATAAAAAGTGCTTGGAATCGTCGCGCGTCGTGGAAAACATTGTTACATTTTATAGTTCATTTTGTCATTCAGTGCCCGAAATTGAAAAACATTCACACCATAATAAAGGTGGGTATCCATTCCATGTTCCTATCCTTTATTCAAATGTTTCCCTATCACAAAACCGAATGAAATTCGTTTTTTATTTACAGTCCGCCTTTTCGTTAACAACAATCGTTATAAGGAATTGACATTTAGCTATATTTCAGATCATAATTAAGACTCTTGCATATTATTACTCATTACAGATCAGCATAAGCAATTCATATCGGTGGAAATAAATTTTAAATTTAGCATCCTTTCTAGAGCCGACCTCGGCTTTTTAACCTTCTGTATTTTTGACTGCATCATTATCATCAATCATAAACATCATGAAGACAAGCAAGTTATTGTAATTCAATATTTGAAGTTTCTATTTATAATACGAAATTACACAAAATTAAGTAGGTGTGTTCTATAACTTATTTCAAAGATCATCATGTTGCTCATTTGACTTTATTCAGAATCACCTACGTTCGAATAGTTCATTTATACTTTTAAAATAAAATTAATCGAGTCACCTACAAAAAAATAAACACTTAATTCTACCACGAACTATAAAGGTATCAAAGATGGCTTACAAAATTGATTTTTCTTTATCACGAGAAAATAGAAAAAAAAAACATTATAAATATAAGACTATCTACGATCATTATTAAAGTATCCTCATATTTAAAAAAAAAAACTTTGGTTTTGTGAACTGTGAAGCTCCGAAGATTAAAGACGCATCGCTTATTTTTTATTCTTTTAGGCGCGTTATATTTTTGTAAAAAAAAAAATCGTTTGTATTCCAGTATTAACAAACCTATAGATACAAATAATCTTGATTTATTGGACATTGTTGTATTAGAAAAGCTGGTAGTTATTGTAATTTGATCAATAAATAATACGTCATCTCCAAAATTTGATTTCAAGTACGTTAAAAGAAAATACCTAGTGAATCGTTTATCTATTAAATACGATACATGCGTGTGTCAAATGTTAATCAGGATAAAGGGGTCATATTTAAATGGTTCCGGATGTCTAGTGACCTAACATCGGCCCAACAACGCCATTTCTCTCCGCAGGAAGGTCCCCAATTAGGAAGTCACCGTTAGTTACAATCCGATGTGTCTGTTTACGGAGAGATTAACAGCAAACTGAAAGAATACCGAGATCGAATCAAATAACGTAACCAACCGTCACACCACACAGCCACATAACGCCTAGGATGATAGATTCAGCTTAATCGCAAACCAACAGTCAAGAAAAGGTATTGATATCATGCAAACCATCTAGTTATACTTAATAGATTATGTGGTTCAAATAATCTTCAGATTATAAATGATAAATGATCGTCTTCTCCAGATCTTTATTGGACACACATCAATCATTATTCATACTTTTAAACGAGAATAAATTGAAACAAATTTACGTGAGCGGAACATGCCGAACGAATAATGAATCAACAGCTTAATTTTAGGCTAAAACCCACACGCAAAATCGTATAAAAATTAAGATATTTTAATTGAATTAGGACTGCTCTTCGAAACACAGGATTTTGCTTGGAATTAATCTAAATTCGACAAAATTTTGAGTACAACAAAACTAATATGTTGGCTAGTGAATATTTTTATGTTAGTGAAAACATTGGCAATGTGCGGTTGAAGACTCCTACACCTACATCGAAAGACTAATCAACTTACCCTCTTAAGATGCATGTAAAATCGATTACCACTTCGCTGATGATGATCGTAATGGTTTACTATTTATGATTCTTGGGCGATTTCTGTATACATGAAAACTGGCCTAAAAGGGATTTAGAACAAATGATTTATATGCATAAAAAAACTAAATTATGGTATAGCAAAACACTCAACACAAGTCAATGATTTTTTTTATTTACTTTCAATAACTAAACTAAATAATTACTAAAAGAAACAAAATTTAAAATAGATATTAACATGAAAGGAAAGATCATTTGCCAATAATTTCAAAGAAGTCCTTAGAAGAAAATATCTAAACTAACAAAAAATGCTCACAAATCTCAAGGGATTTGGACAGTCTAGTAGAGACTTGGTATCATAACTCAATGTATTCAGCAAATAACAGAAAACGTACAATTTAACACGCAACAAGTTCTGAATGAGACGTCACTACCGAGAGCATTGCTGTTAATTACCATTAAAGAACGAACGATACTTGTTCATGATGAAGACCAAAGACTATGTGGTAGTCATACTCTCGTATATTTAAAATTGAAAACAAAATACACATACTTACACAATATAAAGCCTTTGTGCTCTGCGTTATAGAATAAACCTTTTGTTATCCTGCCAACGACCAAAAATCTAACATAAATCTGCTTTCTGTCAACCATAACTATGCTCAATCTGGTAACATTACTGTCACAGGTCAAAATAAAGCTATCTACGATAATCGGAATTAAAGTTTTTTTTTTTCAATAATTTTTATTCATTCAAAATTACATTCTTTTACATATTCATAAATTTAAAAAGACTTTTAAGGTGTGCCCGTGTTAAGCTATAACTATAACAATTTTAAAAACATAGTCAAATTAATTAAAACTATAATAACATAGAATAACAAAATTACACCTGTATTGCATTTTTACTCAGCAACACACCCTCATCCTCACATTCACACCCTAATACATACCCTCATACCCTCATACACTCACTCAGAGATCCTCACTTACACACCCTCTCTCTCTCATACACACACAAGTTCTTATTTTATACCTTCTTGATTTTGTATTTATTTGAATATCTATTATTGGTTTCGTGTTATGTTTTTTTCGTTTATACATTCGCTATGCTGGTGTCCCAAATAAATAAAATACTTTTATTTTAAATCACCCAGAAAACTATTAAGGATATGACGTATTTCGCTTTCGTTGCATTTTTTTAATTTTATATTTAAGATGTGTTTTTTGTGTTTTACTTCACTCATATTTTAAAAGTATATACAACATAACTTACCTGTTTGAATGGCATTTTTGATAGCAAAAATACAATATTTTTAAAGTTAATAACATTTCATATTGCATTCGTTATCTTACGCAAATTATCTTATAAACCTACCCATTTTCATTCCCTCTTTTCATATCTTTTTTCGGTAAACAAATATTAATTTAAAATCGGTTGTCTATAAAAGTAGGATTCGATTATTATAACAAAACAATCTAATAAAGCCATCCCATCCGTTTTAAAGTAGATATTAATACCTGCATGAAGAAAATTAATTCATAATACTTTTAATTTCGCAACCCGTTTAGTCAACTGAAAACAATAAGCTTAAAATGTAAAATGAATTATTGTCCGCAGCTGTTTAAATCCTGTGACACGCGACTCTGTAGATATTATCTTAAACAAATAAAAAGAACAAATATTTATATCTTTAACGCGATAAAATTCTGACGCAAATATTGCGTAAGTTTCCTCTCGCACAAACAAAAAATACACAAACAAAAATCGCTTGTCATGCGTTATTTTAAAAATTGATTCAAAGTCTTTTATGCGATTTAACATAATACCTACTAAAAAACGTTTGTCTTCTAATAAGGCGTATATTGATTAATAAACGAATTTTCATAATGAGTAAAAGTCTTATACATAAGCTTTTAATTTCAAAGAATCATGTGAAGGTTAAAAATGTTAATAAAAACGCATGTATTTTACGAAAGTCACTTTTTGACGACAATCCCAAATGATTTTTAAAAGAACCTAGTGTAGTGGTTACTTATGCTCAGCGTGTATTGTATAAAATTCATAAAAACTCAGTTTTCTAAGGAACCGTTTTACGGTCTAATAAGTTTAGGAAACATTCAATCGTCGGATCCGTTTCTATTAACTTTTTTATCGTTGTTTTTTCAGTCCGCGTAAACGATTGACAGGGAAATGGCGAATTTTTTTTACAGCAAGATGGCTGCAGTATTCAACTCGTTAATAATATAATTATAGGTATCCATTTTTTAATTTATTTTATTTATTTATTTATTTATTCAAACTCTTTACCAAGATACAATTCCATATATTTACTTTGCCCAACTAACAAGGGTACATACCCCGTTCCAAGCTAGGCAATTACATTTTAATATATATTATAATAGTTAACAAATTAATATAGAGCACAGACAAACAAAATATAAACTTTTTCGGATACACATTTTGATACATATACATACAGACATACACATATATACACACATATATATATATATATTTATAAATATATATATATATATATACATATATATATACACATATATACACATGTACATACACACACACGTACATACACCCATGCGCACACTCATACATACATTCATAAAAACATAGACAATTTATTTATGCGAAACTTCATGGTTGTCATCAATAAATATATATTTTTTTAATTATTCCTTATTTTTTATATTTTATTTTCGACATCCAGTAAGAATCTCCAATCCGTGGCATGCATCAACTTTTCTGACTCCCTACGACCAATGTCATGAAAGAGCGAGGTCAACACCTTCCTTAACTTGACAACCCTCCCGTCTTTCCACGATTCTGGCAAAATGTTATGGACCTTTTTGCCTACGTAGTAGTGTTGTCTCGATGCCAGAACAGTGTTGACCCCTTCACTTAGTATCAGACCCCTATTAGAGTATCTTGTATTTTGGTTGTGGTTGACGCTTGGGTCTCTATTTATTAGTTAAATTAGATGAAATTAGTTGAATATTCTTATCTTATAATTAGATCGTTCAAGCGACATAACTTATGGATTTATAAATATTATACACCTATTTAATGTTTTTAGTAAATATAGCGTAAAAATTCATTAATAAAACTACTTAGTTACCACTGCCATAACGCCACTTCCCCGTAGGGGTAGGCAGAGAGAATGGACAACCAAATGTTTATTGTGACATACATTCCTAACTTATTCCACATTCATACATGCCCTTCGGTTGTGTGAGCTTTTGACATGACCAGATATGAGATTTTGGTTTATATGATCATGCTACATCTTTTTTCGTGATCCTCGTCCTACGTTACTATTCATTCTCACCATTAATATATATGCTTTACCATAATCTTATCATCCATTCGTTCTACATGATCAAACCATCCTAGTGGGCCTTTCTTAATCTTTTCAATTATACTTGACTCAGATTTCACCCTCGCCTGATTTCATAATTCGTACATTGATTTCTCACACATTCGTATAAGAAAAAAATACCATCCAAATATCAAACTTATTTCTAACGTTGACATCAAAATTTTATGTATTTATTTATGACTTAATTAAATTCAGTTGAATTTAAAATCCCTTTCATAATGTATTGACGCATCGAATTAAATAACTCTTATAAACTAACTAACTTTTTCATACCGATAAAATTAATTATTCAAAACATTATGAAAAGATTTAGCAACTCCATTACAGATTCCAATCAATCAATTAAAGACGAGATTTTAATTTTTCTTTTTAGATGGATTCTTGATTAGCACGTCATTATACGAAAGAAGCTTCTTTATAAATGACTGGGAGTGCTTTTTATTTAAGGAAATGGCGTTTCCGTTCCCACCATGGATAAATATTTGTACGGGTCCACTATAAAAAGCACCATCTCGGTCTCAACGTGTCGTTCTTATTAAGGCATTATACATTTTTATAACATCAAGTACGATTTTTGCATTTTTGTAATTATGTTCAGAAAATAAAAATCAATACATATCAAACATCGTTAATACCTATTGAGTACATCAAACATAATTAAATCTTACTGTCCGCTATATGTGTAGCTGTGCGACCGACATAAGTATTCTCAAGTATTCGAGAATATTAGTTGTGTACCACTATGTGACAATTTACGTTATTAACTAAAAAGATGTTTCTAATTGGACTTTGTTAAATGTGTTTTTAAAATGTTTCTTAGGATTCAATAATTTTCTGTTGACTTTCCAATAAAAATAAAAATAAATCATAACGTAACATAAATGTCTCCATCTTTTTATTTTTATACCAACTATACTTCTTAACACTGATCCTATCTTTAATCTCTTTATATTGTATTTTTTTAAATTTATGTTGTTTATATACTTATCTTCTTTTTAATACCAACTTTATTTCTGAACACTGTTCTATTTTTTATTGATTTATATTGTATTTTTTAAATTTTATGTTGTTTTATACTCATGTTTTATATAACTTCCATGTATGTAAAAGCCTTATGGGCGTGAAAAATTAATAAAATTAATAAAAAAATAAAACAAAATGTAAAAATAACATTATTTATATTTGTGTTTGTCTGGATGGACGAAGAATACAGTTCTGAGTGTGAAATAGAACGAGAACCACGGACGAGTGTCGATAGATATTCTCAAGTAAAAATCCTATAAAAGAAATTGATGGGAGATAAGTCCGCCTCGTTGCATATAAATAAAAACAAATTATTTCAGTTGGGAAAAAGGCGTAAAACAACACTCTTTAGGATAGAGAATCGCAATAGCGTATAATTAATTGTGGACATTATGGTTGTCTATCAGTAATTATTTTACTATGGTGATTTTAAACAAAAAATCTGCTATGTACATTTTCAATTCTCCTAAGTCATTTTGCGCAGTGAGCATACTGACATTCTTCTTTTTTGGATGCTTATTTTTCATTTCTTAGTTAGTAAGATTATTAAACGAATATAATGAATGTGCGAAACTGAAAAAGACACTTACTAGTCTTGGAATACAGTTTTGGGAAAGGGCGGGCACTTTCATTGTATTGAAATATAAACACCTGAATCCAATAAAATATACATAACTCAAAAAAGCGAAATTTCCAAGATTTAAAAAATTTTTTTTTTATTAATCGGCCGAACACATCCTGTGGCACTGTGTGCTATTGGATGATGCCAGAGACGAGATGCTGAATGGTCTGACACGGGTCATGCGACCAGCGTGGAATGTGGATCTGATGGCCAACAGCACGAATTTTGCACTCTTCGTCAGTTTCTCCGAACTTGAGTATCGCGTTGGGAGCTCCTCAGATGCGCGGACGCCTAGGTGGGTAAAATATGGTGGGACAGGCAACTGTGGGATGCTCATTCAGTTGGGACTGTATTTCTTTTCGAGCGGAACGCACACGTTCTTTTGTTTTGTCCCCCCCTTACGGGGGTGGTATTTGGATCCTCTGCCTCTGACCACCCGGAGAGTCCTTCTTTATTCAAGGCCGTTCTCTCATTGTAAATATCCGTGTTTTTACTTATGTTTGTTGTGTAAGTTATGTTTTTTGTGTTACTAGATTTTTAAGAAATTGTTTTTGTATATTTGGATACGTTTATTTATGTAAATTTTTTGTGTAAAAACATATTTTTGAATAAAAAAAACAGAGGCATTGAGGGGATCCTGAGGGGGGGGGGACGAATAAAAATTTCAATTTTAAGATTATAAAAAAAACTTCATCATTCAAAAAATAAGAGAGATATATCAAGTCTTGTATCGTATATCGACTAGAGTGACATCAAGCCACACAAGAGCTAAAATGTAACACTGCTTGAGAATAGCTGAATTCAAATAGGTGATACTAATGTAAGTGTGTCATAAAGTCACCGAGCGATAAAATCGTAAAGCTAGAATCGTGTCTATTTTTTAGAAAATCTTTTAATGCACGCACAACGATTATTCAGACTTTTTACATGTCCATCTTCAAATACTTGTCGAATTTGGTCATACCATATCTCTGTGTCCTCTTTTTTCGCATTCATCAACATTCGCATAGTAAATCCTCTTTCCTATTCTTTTGCTGTCCATTCGATCTACATTTCCAATCCAACGCAGCACCCCTCTCTTGATTTTGTCGATAATGCTCGTCTCAGCCTTACACAATGCTGGGAGTATTTTTACAATTTATTTTCAGAACAAATTAAAGAAAAATAAAAACTCGCTAAACCGCGAAACCTGCCTGTCAGCAGTTGACTATTTTATAGTAGGCGCAATATGTAAAAATAATTTGAAAGTTAGACCTAACGTATTTTTATATTTTTTTTATAGTTTAGTTTTTCTTAGCGGAATAACAGCGACAATAATATATTCCGTAAAACTTTTTGTCCAAGACATATTTCTTCTACCGTTGTCTTTGGTTCGTTTCTCGTGAGCGACCTCACTCGGTGGTATAGTATAAAAACTTGATCATCCGACTGGGACAGGATCGTGCAGTAGTAAAACCTCAAACCCGATGTTTGTACACAGATTTATGCCTCGTAATTTGCCGCAACTGCACAACTATACAAAAAGTTACCATGTTTAATATCATCTCTTGTTCCTCTCTCGTTCTATCTTGTCTATTCTTTCACTCAATTCCATACATCGGGTGTTTGAAAAAAAAAGGACTTATTTATTTGTCAACAATATTTTGAGTTCGTCCAAATTTTTGGAGACAAGGACTGGATTCAACTCCCTGGGGAGCTGTTTACATTAACATATTACAACATAGATGAAGAACATTTAGTAGAAGGTAATACAGAAATCAAGGCATCTACAGTTGTAATGTGTTATTTATTTGTCTTATTGTAAAACTTTATTTGCAGACTTGATTTTTTTTCTAACTTGCCAATAAAACAAATGGTGTATTTTTTTTAAATTTCGTTACTTATGTAGGTTTTAGTTAGGAAATAATTTATTATTTCTTTATTATTATTAATAAAGAAATAATAAATTATTTCCTAAAATAAAACTTCAAATTAATTTATTTGATGCTTGTCTTTTCGTCATAGTAAAAAAATTTGCGTTCTTATGATTCACCCGAATATTGACATGTTGGGACCATTTTCTTTTAGTCATAAACAACCGTCAACAATATTTTGAGTTTGTCCAAATTTTTGTAGACAAGGACTAGATTCAACCCCCTAGGAAGCTGTTAATGTTAAAATATTACAACAGAAATGAAGAACATTTTAAGAGAAGGTAATTTAAAGGTAAAGATGAATCTCACCCGCATACATAAAGGTTTCAGCTCTTTAAATTTAAAAACGTCAACAGATGAAAGAATTGAAGAAATATAGATGTTTACATATGAGTAGAATGGTAAATGTTACACAGTGTGTAAAGTGGCCACTTAAACCAGCCAATGGCAGGTCGTAAGCCCTGTAGATGCCTAGACTTCTATATTAACATCTCTAAAAATTTTCTTCGTCTCTGTTGTAATATGTTAGTAAATAACTGTGTTAGAAATTATTTGTACGTTTCTTTTGTTATATGCAAGGTTTTATCGAATATATTTATCTTTAGGTTATATTCAGTTGACTTTATAATTTTCCACTGTTAGAAAATATTAAACAAGTCATGGCAGAGCGGGATTTGAACCTCGGACCTCGTGACCCAGGTTCCGTACATAAATTTACCGCTAGAATTGAGGTACTTATTTTCTGATATTTTGTATTAATAACAAGCCTTTTGTCACAAGATAATCGTAACAATGTACATTGGTAGATCCATCTTCCACTCATGGTTTTCAAATGCAATAGGTATATTATCTTAAGAAATAACATATTTTTTTAGGTTAGCAAGACGTAAATCAATACTAAATAAGTAAGTGAGGAATTTTCAAGGAAAATAAAAAGAGAGAAAGAGAGAAGTGTTTAAGAAAAAGAAGTGTAAAAAAAGGAAGAGAGGAGCGCTAATAAAAAAGTACAATAACAAAAAGTGTATTTTTTCAACTTGTTTTTAAGCAATATGTTTTTTTTTTATAATTAAAAACAGGAACACTCTGTATACATGAACACTGAGGGGTGAAGATAAATCGTGATCAAATAAATATCTGCATATAATATATCAATATACTCGGCAGATTAGATCTAACGAATCATAATAGGTAAGTGAACATGTATATTATATTGTATATGCGGCGGTCTAGACTAGAGTCTACCGGTGATCTTTATAAAAACTAACGCAGATGTTTTAAACAGTTTTATTTTTCTTGAACGGCGAATTTGCTGAAAATGCCAACGCTTGCAAATCATGACAGTCAATTTTAATACTAAAATATCGATAATAATGCCGCAAGTATTATCGATGGCGGCCTCCGGTGTATAGTGTTTAAGACGCTCGACTCACAAACGGAAGGTTCGGGATCGATTCCCGGTGCAAACAAAGAAAATTTGTGTTTTTTCTTAAGCCGGGTGTTCCGTGCCACAATTCACCCGTGTAATTGGGCCTCGAGGCCTGTTAGGATGCAAAAAAAGTGCAAAACACTCGTTATTAGGTCGTTTTATTTTATTTATTACATATACGGCCTAAGCCAATTACAACAGTTACACGAAGACACTGAACAAAAAGAACATAAAACTATGTAGCAATGACAAACAAGGGCAATACAATAATGGTATACAATATATTCATAAAAACGAAAAACATAAGACTTCGAAAAAAAGCATGCCAATCCAACTTCATCCCACACTGTTTGAGTCGCGAAGAGATCTGCGAAAAGCCGGAAGATCTATCTCAATGTCATGTGACGAATTAACTTATTTACACATTCTGGACATTGGGGCATAAAACCAAAAGTTGCTCTCAGAAGATTAAATAAATAGTACAATTTGACTTCCGGTGACATGGTTGGGAATATGAAAAGAAATTAATTGCAACAGAGATGGGACATCACTTTTAGCATAAAATATTTTGAAAATGCATATAAGGTCTATCTTAGTTCTACGTTTCTCCAATAAAGACTTCAAATATTCTATTTTAAAATAGGAATAATTACCCCTTTGTAATCCGAGCAATTATGCCACTTTTCTTAGAAAACGGTGTTGGACGGACTCGATATGCTCCATATGAGTCTTGTAGAATGGAGACCAAATAGGAGAAGCGTATTCTAGATAGGGTCGAACTAGTGAGCAATGAAGCGTTTTGATGTTATGAATATTTTTGAAGTCAACATCAACATCAGCTGGTCTTACCAAAGTAAGTTTTGTCCTATCATAATCCTTTATGCCTGAGGGCCAGTTGCATCACAAAAAGTTTAAAGTGCGATAAATGTTGCGTTTCTGTTGAAATGTTGTTTTATCTTACATTCGTCATACAATTCATTTGGTCCATTTCGTCAAAACTGCCACATATTAAAATTTTATTTATTCTTACGATACGAGTACATAACAAAGCACTGTCTATTCAAATCTTTAATAAACATTTATTTTTAAGTGCGTAACATAACGTTTTTAAACAACATATATTTAGTGTACAAACAAAATTTGCGTATTTACTTCACCGACAGGTAATAACACATTCAAATTCACTGTACGTACATATTACGCTCCCCGGAGTAAATATAATCGTTTTTTAGAGGTACGTAAATAAAAAAAATATTTAAGTTTGTAAGTGAAAATTCTTGATGGAAGTTCATTGTAATTTATTATAGAAATAAAAGATGAGTAATTTGGATTTAATCCACAAATTTGGAAAATCCATTTGCCTCCTCAAACTCCTTAATAAAGATACCAGTCTCGAAGATGTCGCGAAAGCGATGAAACCGGTCACTGGATTATCCGAATTTGTGCACCTCTATCCTGGCGTACATTCCTGGCTTCTTCACACATTAATATAACTAGTAAAATATGCCCTTCGGGTCTGCCTCCTTTTGACATGACCAGACTTAAGGTTTTGGTTTATCTGATCATACCACGTCTTCCTCGGTCGTCTTCGTCCCCCGTTACCGTTTTACCGTTCTTTAGTCATCCATTCGTCCTACATGATTACACCATCTCAGAGACCCTACCCTTTATTAGTCTTATCAATTATACCTGTTTTAGTTTGAACTCTCGCCTGATTTCATCATTCGTAACCCTGTCATACATTGATTTCCCACACATTTGAAGAGATCGCATTTCAACCACGTTCACTCTGCTTTCATCCTTCCTCTACCGATTCTACGTTTGACTTCCATACATAAGTTTTGGGAATAAATCTCCGTTGTGCACTGCCAGTTTAGCTTCGACTGTGATGTTCGATGAATTACTGTGCTTAGTGTGCCGTCCATTTAGTTGCCCGCATTCACTCTCCTTGCAACGTCTTTTTCTACTCTTTTATCACTAATAATTAAACATTTTATGAAACTGGCCCTAATATGTATCCTTGAGAACAATTATTATTCTCTTCATCTTCTGCAACATTGTATTCTGCATCACGACTCTATACACTTTGTATTTAAGTGTTATTTGCGAATTTCTGTATCTCCATTAAGTTAAGGTTAAACATGAAATGTTGAGTTACCAAATTAATGAACATCTAGGTATTAAATACAGAAATAGATAACAAACAAACATAATAATAGAAAAACCATTTCTCACGACACGATTCTACAGTGATTTAGCCTTCCTAATGAGTTAACAAGGCCTTAAGTTTTTTAAAATTCTATTCATTTATTTCAGGTCGCAATCAATTAGAAAGAGAATACCTTGAAATATTAAATTGTATTTCAAATATGGCAAAAGGGTTAAGAATTGTAAATAGATAACATAATATGTGGGTTATAGTTACATGACGAGCTTTTCCAAAAAAGTAACCTATAAAAACGAATTTATTGAGAAGCACAATCATGATCTAAAGAATATGGCGTCTGCTTTTATTATTTTATTTTAGAAGTACATATTTTCTTGTATATGATTAACCCAAAAAAATATAGTATTACTGGATTCAATTTAAGTTTATTTTTATAATATACCGACGTACACAGTTTGCAGATTTCATCTTGTTAGGACAAAACTGAGAGAGTCGGAGTATTGGTTAGATAGAATCACCGAGTGGTTCAGGAATTATTTAAACAGAAGTATTGAAATCAACACATTTCTTCGACAGTTTGCCAAAATACTTATATTTCAAATATTTTAGTTTTCTTAATCTCTCTCTGGGATCTCTGATTTCTATGACAGACGGCATTGTATAAGTTCCAAGGTCAGATGTACTTCCACAAATAATTGTTCATTACTGAATACAGCGAAGACCAAACGTCCAGTGTCTAGATCTAAATTTGTCTGAAGATTCTGCATCCTTAGAAAAGTGTAATTCTTCAGCAAGCAGAGCTTCCAATTCTCGCACAAGTTATCCTTATCCACGTGGTGATCTTTTATAAGCGTCACAGCAATAGAAATACTTTCGTCATATACTCCCGTATATTATAAAAATTAATGTACAATTCAATGCAGTAATTACATTTTTTTTTTAATACCTTACCAATAATTGAAATGCAATTCTATCATCTAACGGCTTTCATAATAAATTAAAACAATTTTACCATGGGAGCTTTTTTTCAGACTGTATTTATAACATATACGAATACTACCCATTTCCTTTCACTAAAAAATAAAATTGTTACGCTATCGTTCTGCGTCCAATTCACGTGTTGCATGTCGGTCGGTCGCAAGTTGCACTGCATCTGCACGTATAGCATAATAATGTCACAAGGCATCCAACGTGATAAAAATTAAATAATTGAATTTAAATACATATTTTCTACCAAACAACACCGAACAATACCGAAAAAATAAAATCCATGAAATTCGAACGCAGTTTATAATTTTCTTTTATATTCCATAAGAACCCAATATAAATTATTGAAATTATGGATCATACAATATCGTGTTGTGAAAAAACGATAAGGCTTTGATATTTTTTTAAGCAAATTTTTAGCTCGTTTTGGTGAGTTTTTTTTTTTCAAGTAATCAATGCGTCTTAACACGGGCTTTATATTTATTAATAAAAAAAACAAATCGCCATGTGGAGCGAACATCGTGTTTTGGAAAAACGATCCTCAATTGAGGGTACTACTTGCAAACCCGACAAAATCCAAAATCTAAAAAAAGTGAGATATTAATTTTAACTTATTCAGAATACATTTTTTTACAATAATTATAACATTGTCAATTAAAAATACGGCTTTATTTGTAAGAACTTGACATTTACATTGTCGGGTTGGTTGCAAACATGGCAACTTCTACTTGAGTATTGTAAAGTTGGAATGTTTAATTTAAATTTATTATTTCACTACTGTTTCTTGACATAATCATGCTTATGTCATCACTGCTTACGTGTAAAATATTTACTGATTCTAATAAAAAAATGAAGTTTAAAAAAAAATTGAGGTTAAGTATTGTATCAGTTTATTGCGATTTGCTCAAAATAAAGAATGATGGAGTTTGTCCGGTTTGCAAATAGTACCCTCAATTATGAAGTGATTTGTCCATCGTCTAAAAACAAGGTGGAATAATTTTTGGTGTAAATACTAAGTACATTGTTGTTATCTAACTTCTATTTTTATAAATTTGTTTTTTATTGTTTTTTTTTTAAATATCACGAAATCTCTAAACTTTATTGTCAAATAAAAAATGTAAATAGCGGCTAGATTTCTTATTGTCTATGCGCTCTGTAGCTGCAAGATGTGCTGTATTCTAGCTCCTGTGTATCATAATTGGAGACGAGGAACAAGAATCCCAACCGTCCATGCGCTCTGTAGCTGCAAGACGTGGTGGGATATTTATTTATTGTACAGCGCCCTTAAGGTGATTTTCACAAAAGCGGCGCTATAAAAATTATCCATATATATATATACATTCAACAATGTTTGGAGTATGTCAAAAATCTTGTAGACAGGCTGGATTATCTTCACAAGAGTCAACAGGTGGAAAAGTCGAGAAAATGTGGATGTGGTTAAATGGTGAATATTACGCAGTGTGTAAAATGGCCACTTAAACCAGCTAATGACAGGTCACAAGCCCTGAAAATGCCTAGACTTCCATATTCCCTTCTCAAAAATGTCTGTCTCACTATCTTCTGTTATCAGTGGACAGAACTTATAAAGTTAAAAGCTGAACGAACAAATA
The DNA here is from genome assembly GCF_059751315.1 of Micrasema longulum. Classification (NCBI taxonomy): domain Eukaryota; kingdom Metazoa; phylum Arthropoda; class Insecta; order Trichoptera; family Brachycentridae; genus Micrasema; species Micrasema longulum. The sequence goes on along the minus strand of NW_028278169.1, from coordinate 317,013 downwards.
TTGGTTTATTATAAAAAGTTGAGAATACGTTTGTTGATGGCCATTGTATTTTGCAAAACTTCTCGACAATATTTCAATGTCAATGTCCCCGATACGGTTGTCATTATTAATCAAAAGATTGGCAAACGCGATATAATTATGTATTTCACTCCGCCTTTCCTGTCTGCACATTATACTAAACATATGGCAAATGTTTATACCTATTGTCTCTCGCCCACAAACCATTGTTGTATAGCGACCCAATGGAGGTATTATGGAAATTTAGGAAGTAAACCACCTCTTCGGAAAACGAAGCATACTTAAAATAAATAAAAACATCAAACCATGTTTTGTTTCTATATTTTTTTATAGTAATCATAAAGATGTGATAATAAACAGGATTAAAAGCCGATTTTTACGAAATCGATTTTAAAGGCGTCAATTTAATTGACCGACTGAATGTCTGTTTTTTTAAAGATGAGAGATGTTTACTAGATTAAAGTGTTCTCAGTAATCAAAATGTCTACGTAGGCATGAACAAGAAATCCAAGACATGTCATGATTTTATTGAAATTCTGTGATTTTTACTGAAAGAAAATATCCTTATTTACTGAAACTAGCGAATTCGTAATTTAATGATTTTCCATAAAAATAAACTTCATTCTGGGACATTAAAAACAACTAAACGTTGTTATAAAAATAAATTGGTTGAAATATTTCTTCTATGGATGATTTTATTATAATACGTATTGTGTTTATGTATTTATATAAAAATAATGCTCTCGTAAAAATTGCGAAACTGAAAGAGTAATGTGATGTTTCAGAAAAAGAACTTCAAACTTTCTCCATAATCGTTCTCATAAATTCTTAGCATATTAATTTAATAATAAATAAATAAATAATTCTAATTTGTAAATTAGTTTAGAATCACGTTCAATATTGCATAATATTACTGTTGGGTGGCGTTATAGGAATTTGATTGCGAAAATGATGCTGTTAAGTACAATGGTAATAATATCAAGAAAATAAACATCAGACAGTTGCGAGGAAATCGCATTCGATCCCTGACTGAGCCGACATAGCAGTACAAATATAAAAAATATAACTGTGGTAAAAATTGATTGTAAATTTAATTATACTTAATTGTCAATATTAACGTGTAATATAATTAAGTTTCACAAGCTGGTCTGCAGGAAGTAAAACTTCAGAATAATCCGTTTCAAAACATGTTTCAAAAAATAACGGCAAACTTACTCTGTAGTTTCCTGTCAGTGACTTGCCAAGGAAATTAATTAAAACCTAATGACTTTTTATACACATCGTTTTATACACCTTCGTACATACAAATCTATGAACATACGTGTGCCTACATGATACATACACATCTGGAAACCAATATAATGTCAGCGACACTCGTTCATAGATATTTGAATTAAAAATTAGAATAAATGTATGCAGCATTAAATAATGTTATATGGAATGTTATAGTTAAAAAACACATGGTTATGAAAAATCACAACTTTATTAAGAAAACTAGTTTTATTTAGAGTAATGTTTATTTGACCAAAGAATCTCTACCAAAGTTATGATTTCACACAAGTTTAAATTCATTAATTAGGGAATATTTTTGTTAAGAAAACTTATATGTAAAAAAAACGAAGTTTTAAATAAGCCATTTTCATTGATTTAGAGAAACTCTTCACAAGTTGTGATTTCATACAAGTTTTATCTAGTTATTTCTTAAAAAAAAATTTTTGTAAAAAGAAAAATTTGTGTTCTTATTATTTAGCCAACTTTTTCATTTTGAGGGCCATTTTCAACGAGTTGTAAATAACTCACTATTAGAAAATGGGAATCAAGTTGTGGTAGAGTTGGATTCGAACCACGGACCTTTGAGCCGTGAGTCCCAGACACTAGCCACGGGATCACAAACCGATTTAGAATGTTTTAAAATATTGTTATTCATTGGATCGTCGTACAATATTACAAAAACAAAGAAACCAATCAATACTTTACTATAATTCGATATAAAATTGATGAAGCAACTCTTCCAAAAACAAATAATTTTCAATACTTAAATTTGGTCTGTTTTACAGAATCTAATATTTCATTTGTTAATTAAGCGGTTAAGAGGCTTTATATATTGACATAATGGTCGAAAAAATGTGAGATATAAACTATACCTTAACAACAATCTACACTTACGATGAATTAGTGATTTTCATAGTAAAATATCCAATGAATACCAAAAAAATATTAATTAAATTTTAAACGAAGACTCAAGTCCTAGCAAATCGGTATCTAGGTGAGTTCTATACGTTTCCACAGTCTGTTGTGGAATGAAACCAGTTTTAATACAAAATATATGTTAGAGGGACAGTTAGCAGTATATAGCTCTGTTATTATTTCGGTATTCGCTAAATGAACGGAAGAATAACTCAACAACTTTACTGCTTCACCAAAACTGTATTCTAATTCTAATTGGTACCATGAGGCATATTGAGGAACTATTTGATGAGAGATTGATTGGAATTTATACATGAAAATACACTTCAATCATTACAAATAAAATATATGAAAAACCTTCTCGCCCGATTAGGCATGTACGAGTAAGTAAGTTAAGGTGCGTTAAGTCTAAATATGTTCCAGCATTCCCAAAATTAAATGCGTTCAATCAAAATATTCGCACAGTGAACTACATGTATTGTGCATGTTCCGAATTCGACACGAGTATCCGGGTTGTTACGAAAAAATATTGATTATTGATATGAAAATACATTAAATAAATTCGTATAAACACTCGTAATATCAATAGTCATAATAATATGGTACCAATTATATTTACAACCGGTATGTCTTACGGTTATTAACTCTTATGCTTAAAAAACATGATTTGGTGATGTGCGTTATTTTCCCTACAATTAAAACAAAAGGACATAAAATGCCGAACACTGTCTAAGTGAAACGAAGGTCTGTTGATGTCTGTCAATAGTCCGGCATTCCCGAATGAGTTTTCTGTGGTTTCCTCTTCATCGAGCATATGCGGAGAAGATCCTTAACAACGCCACAGCCGACTTTTCCACTAGATCCTTGGACAGTATTTAGAGCAGTCAGAAGAAACAAAGGTTCTACGGTAAATAATATTAGCATTGTTAATAAAAAAGAAGTAAAAAAATGAGCAAATTTTGCCTTTAAAAAAACCCGAAGAAACGCTGCAAAACAAACTAATGTTAATAGATAGAAACAATTTTATTGTTATCAAAAACATTTTTCACTTTGTGGTTTGACATTTTACACTTATTTGTTTATAAATTTGTATAAACCACTTTAATTTTTTTTTTTATTACACTTCTTTTCTTTTCATTACACTTCGACCGTCTCTTCCATACAATATTTTATTATATAAATAGCAACGCGTGTATTTGTAAGTTAGTTAAATTCCTGACGATGAGGTAGTAACTTCGAAACCGGTCGAAGTGTAATAAAAAAAAATAAATTAAAGTGGTTTATACAAATTTATTAACAAATAAGAAACAATTTTACCTGTTAACAGTAAATGCTTAGTATTGGTTTTAGTAATTTAAAAACCATCAAGTTGTTTTTGTGCAAAATATCTAAATACTATAATTTAGACAAATTTACACCAAACTAAATTTAACGATTTGTTGAGAAACCGGCAGTTTGTTTCTGGCATGTTCCAAACTTTCGAGATAAGTTAACTTCTCAATTAACGCAATAAAGTAACGTCTTTTAATAGCTATTTTTATCACAACGCGTTCCGTGAGATCTCTCTTCTTCGCAGTCCTTCGTTAAACGTTACAATGTAGGAAAGCGATAAACGAACCAGGCAATCTTTTATTCTCAGGAAATCGTAATAACCACCGTAAAAGCTTACAGGATGTTAACTGTACAATAAACCTCACGTGTGCAATATGTAGTAACTACATCCTATAGAGCTGCGAGGTTTAATTATTTTTGCAATACAAAATGGCTGATCGACGGGTTACCTGAGTGAGAGTGGAGAAACAAAATCTGAAAAAGGCTTATTATTTTTATTTATTGTTTATAAGTTCTATTATACATATAACAAACATAACTCATTTAAGAGAAGTGAGAAACAATAAAATATAAAGAACAGACATTTCTCAAAGTAAAATGCGATAGAAAATTATTACCAATTTGTTAGGAAACCGGTTTTCCTTTTTGTAAACCAAAGTTTATTGAATAAGGACCAGAAGTTGTTTTTCAGCTACTTTTTCCAAATTAATTGGAGTTGCGCGTGTCGTTATCAATATATTTTATTTACTTAAGTGTTAATATTTTTCAGATTCATGATACAGGCTTTACAAATCGGTTTGTGAACAATAATAGGATTGCGAACACAAAATAATAAACATAAGGTGCTGTAATCTAATGCTGACCGCTGGACCAAGTTAACATTCCTGAAATAACTATGCATTGAGTATATGATTTATATCAACCCTTAGCGCGGGCTTGATATTTATGTAAATTTCTTAACCCTTTGTACTGGTTGGTCACGAATCACGGACTGTCTTCGAAGAAAAAATACCAGGATAGGCAAAAAGGACCACGGTAGGCTGTTCACCTTGAAAGCGATATAGTTGCGCGATCTCGATCCATAACGACAGACACGTTTTCTAACAGACAGTGTTATATATTTTACATTTAACAAGAATCGTTTCGCTGAAATCTATCTACTGATTCACGGTTTAAAAATAGAACACGAATTTATTCGACTTTCATTGCTTATCTGGGTAAAAAAAAGGCATGAAAAACCTTGATATTTAGCGACAGTTTTTATGTGCTAGCTAGCTTAGGTAATTTAGAGAAATCAACGAAAAAACATTATCAGTATATTTGATCCACTCTTTTAAAGTAACACAATTTTTAAAAACAAGTTCATTTATATTTGAAATGCGATAATGAACTAATTAATAATAAACAAAACGTACTTTCGTAAAAAAAAATTACCACAAGGGCGTTGCAGATGTATAAAAAAGACAAAATCTCGATATGTCTGTCAACTGCTCTGTTATTCAGACGCAACATGAATTACAGTAATTATTTTATTGTGATTATGATTTAGAAATTTTTAATTGTTTATTTGAAAGAGAAATATTACACAGTGACCAGAGGAGCATAAAATCATTGTTCCTTTGGATAAAATCCTTTTTTTTAAAGCGTTTGTTTCACAAAAACTAAAAGAATTGACCAAATAAAAATAGGAATGTAAAAATATCATAATATGTTTCTTAAAAACTATAAGCCATTTATAGAGCTCTGATACATTATATCAGAGCTTTATAAATGGCTTATAATTTTTAAGAAAAACAATAATGTATACCAAAGACTGGACAGTGTCCAGAGGAACACGTGTTGCTACTATATATTAAATTAAAAAGAAAAAAAATATTTGTCACAAAAACTTTTAAAATGTATTCTTCGGCACGGAATTTCCCAGTGAGGAAGACATTTTAACCAAATCATGTATATCTTCAATCCATTAAATATTTAATAATAAAATAAAATAAAAAAAACAACAACACAGCATAGGTATGAATGATTGTAATTCCATTCCTTTATTTGAGTAAAATATTGGATCTGTATATCATTGGAAGAAATAAAGCGAGTAATTAACGGTTCATATTCTTGCACATACGAATAGATGTATTCGTAAGTTAGTGAATTTACAGTTTTTGTTCAAAAGATTCAGTTTTTTATTTGTTAAGCTTTTTTATAGATGAGTCACTTTTTTTTCAACACTTGTAATTATGGTATATTAACGTACTGATATATTTGTGTATAAAATTAATATTGATGTTTGCAAAAGGCTGAGAAAGGATTATTTATTTGTATAATGTATCCAAGACACATTAATAATTTGACGTGTGGTACATCTTTATTAATTTTCAGTTGGTTAAAGGGTACTTAGTGTGTAGATATGTTTGTGTTAGACATAAAAAAGGTGGTAATTATGAGAAAGCCTGTAATAAAATAGGCATTGATATATGTAATTGTTATATTTTATTAAAAAATAACTCACGTTTTTTGGCCCTCCCAAATAAAATAAAATAAAATAAAGTTTAAAAAAAAAAAAAAAATTTTTTAAAGTATGATAAATGTATAGTATAATAGATTTACAAATTGTATAAAAACCTCTCAATCTTGACTTAGTAATGAAAACCTAATCTTTTGAACCAAGATCTCTTAATTTTGTACAACTCGTTGGTTCGCTCGAGGCTTGAGAGTGCATCGGTGATTTGGAGTCCGCACGAAGCGAGATACTCCCTCATGTTGGAGAGGGTTCAGAAAAAAAATCTGAGGTATCTCTACATGAGGTAGTATGGTAGTTATCCGTGGCTCTGTCCCACTGGGTTCCTCTTGGGTATGCTTGGAACCAATAGTTTACAACTTAGAAGGGATGGGTCTACACTGACCCATTTTTTCAGACTGTTAAGGGGTTTCATCGACAACTCGGCCATTTTAGAGAGTATCCATTTTTATGTTCCTGATGGCTATCTCCGACAGCGTTAGCACAGACTGTTTTACCTCCCGGTTTCCAGAACCAACCTGCCTCTGGTCATGCCGATTGGAAGAGCAGTCAAGCAGCTGAACATTATCACTTTGGAGATCGACATCTTTCACATTAGTGAAACTATGTTTAAGAGGCAAATACTCTTGCTATTAGAGAGTATTATACCTTCATAATGTCGAGCCATTGCTCAAGGGTTCTTAGTTTGATATAAAGTTCCAATTTAACGTCTTAAATCCTTTGTTATTTGTTATGTTACTTTGTGAATAAATAAATTTGAATTTGAATTTAAACATTTGTAACGAGCAGTGAAAAATGGCTGTTGAGATAAGATATGGCCAGAAAATGTGACATTTACCGCCAGTTGAAATACCTAAAATTAAATTTCGTAGCCTGTCAAGGAAGTACGCAAAGCCTACGTCACGCAAAATGCCAACGGGCGGCTAGGCGAGAAACTCGGACAGAACTTGATCGAATCTTGCCTTAGGTATGCAAAATCCGCTTTCTATACGATTTAAATTGTCCGGGAAATGAAATGCATTGAATAAATTGCCCAGTAAATTAAAAGCAAGATGTTTATTCTGTCTAATGAATGTCACTTTTGTTGTGGATACTCTAAATAATAATAATAATTTATAAGGACGTAAAACAACACTATATCTGTACATTGTTTATTTATTAACGCCTAAAGGGCTTTTACCAGGCGCGTGCGGTGACTTTTATCAGTAAGGATGCTGACAAAAAATCATCATGTTTCTTATTTTAGTATGTTTATTCAGAATAATTTAAAAAGCTATATAAGTTGTCTATTACAGTAATAATAATCAATAGATGACAATCAATAAACTGAAGGGGCACAAGCGCGTCTAGAGGTGAAACTGTAAATTTTCTTATTTTCTTTTCCACTCCTAAGTAAAGCATGTGGACATCACCAGACGCTTCCAGGAGACCTTATCGTTAGCTAGTACTCTCGCCTCCTCTAACGTCAATTCCGCGTTCCTTAGTTCCGCCGAACAAAGCTGAAAAATCGCCATCGATGGTCTTCCAGGACGGTCCCCGTAGGTGAGAAAAGGAGATAACTATATAAACATCAAAACACCTAAAACAAGACCCGAGACAATCGTTCTTAAATTTGGGCCAAGTGTTAATAATTCGCTACTTCAAACTTTATGATAAACGTTATTAGAGTCGTTTTTTCTTTGCATTAAACAAGTTAGATGCTTCTTATCCCTCCGAGTCTCGAAAGAGAAATCTAAAACCTTATGAACCTAAAGCGCATGCGCGAAAATTTAGACAAATGATATGGAAACTAGACGCAACTCGACAAGCAGCATCCCGCGTATACAACAAATACTATCAAGAACAAGATACCTAGATATTCAGTACGTACGTTGGTATAGGTAATACGCATATGTAGCTAGGTATGTATACTGAAGATATTGTTTGAATCGCGTGCACCCGAACGTTCTCAGTAAGAATTTTAGGAATACATATCTGAAGGTTTTATTTCGTATTTATAATGTTTTTTTTGTAAAATTTATATTATTTTTAAAATTTCAAGGGATGCGCCGAATCCACTGGACGGAACGCGCCTGGCTTTTACATATACAGAGGTTATTAACAATTAACAAATATGAAAATAAAATAAAATAATGTATAATGTAAGTTCAAATAAGCGATTTATTCATTATATTTATTTAAACGAGTAAGTTAAATGCTACAGCAAATTGGATAAAAAAATATTTTCTTACGACGGTAAAAATAAGAGGATTCAATATCGTAGGGGAAGTTTCTCGAAAATGAAAGAAAAAAATGATAAAAATACTTTTCATAAAAACGAACTACTTTCAACGACGTTATTAGTTCTTCGGAATCAACCGATGATGGACAATTGTGGTAGATTTTGTGGTTTACGGGAAGCCAATTCTCATCGGGAAGCGATTTTGTGACGTCACACGTGAAGTCATTTCAAAATTACAAAACTTTAAAAAATCATAGCGCGATAATACGATAGATATTTTTTTTTTTAATTAGCTTAGTTTTATAGTATATTAATAAACAAACTAATAAAAAAAACAGAAATTCCTTATTGGATTGTTAAATTCATACAATAAATAATAATAATTTGTTTCTGTAGCAATCATAAATCCAAGCGAAAACAATTATACAAAGAGCTTTGATTTCATGTTTCATTGTTAATCCCCTGAATTTTATTTTTTATTTTCAGGTTTATTATAAAGGCGATGAGGAAAATTATTTTTTTGTTTAAAGAAATAAATAAGTCAAATGAAATTGTTATGAAATATTATACGTTGCAATTGCATAGGGAATTAGTAATGAATGAATTGTGTCTTTCCTGAGTATGTAATACCGAATGCATAACGCAATGAAAAAAATTCAAGGATTTCTCCATTCGAAACTAAGTCGGTTACTTAGTAAACTAAAGAGATCAAAAAATGGCTACACTGCCCGGGTGACCTCGGAGTATTATTATTTAATAATACAGTAAACTGTCCGCCGATTAGCTGCTCAGTGATATTTGAAGTTATGGGAAACATCCTGACTATGATGATAGGTAATGGAAAATGTAAATCAGAGTAAAAGCAGGTAAAAAAGAACATATAATGAAATGATACCTGTTTTGTTTTGCCCGTAACCGTTGTAGTGATCTGGTACCCGCGGTGCCGGCTGCTGCGGTGGTGGGGGCAGCGGCGGGAAGGCGGAGGGGAGTGGCGGGGGCGGCACGTCAGGGGGAGCCTGTGCCAGGTTCCCCGTGCGCCGTTTCCTGATGCCGTACGTGTGCACCGGCACAATCAGCTTGGGCCGAGGAATGGAGAAGTCCGAATCAGAGTCTGCCCCGCTTGAGGAACTCTTGTTCTTCCGCACACTTCCGTTACCCTGAACGAAACCATTTTCACTCCGGGGATTAAAAACGTACTTTCCCGTTATTCCGCTTGTTCTATCGTCAGCGTAACTTTTAACGCGTACTGTGTTATACTTTTGTAAAAGAGGTTTCTTATTCCTCCTCTGCAGAGCGGAGAGAACTTTCTCCGCGATTCCGTTTGGCCGTTGTGGGGCACGAAAACTATCTACCGATTTATTAAACGCATCAAACGCGTCTACTTCGGAGTAATCTCCGTTAGAATCAGCCGAGTACCGAGATTGCATCAAGTTCACTTGTTCGATGGGAGAAATAGTCCTTTTGGGTTGGGTCACCGTGACTCCGTGGGCCATGGAACTGCCTACGTCATCGTAGACTAGGCGAGCGTCGCCGTTGCCACTGAATGCCGGAGGCCTACTGTCGCTCTTCAGCCTCAGCGACTTGGAACGGTTTGCCGGTTTGCCCGCGAGGTTCACATTCACCTTTTTCTCCGACGCAAACAATCTAGTATCTAGATAACTTTTCCCACGGGGGAACGGTGCTTCGTTATCTCTTGCGACCGGCACGCGCCTATCGTACGTATCTATCGGATCGGCAGATGATTCGATTGGCAATGTATCTTCGGAGTCAGAGTGGTCTCCAAAGTGACCGCCGTAGCGGGTTGCCGCATTATGAAATCCATTCAGATGTCCATTAGACTTTACCGCGTCGTAACTAACGATCGACTTTCGATAATCCACGTCATTGTCCGTGGGAGTGTAACCATTTTGGCGCTCGTTGACCTCGCCCCTGGAGACTGATCGCGGAGGCGGTAAAGGCGGGGACGAAGAGGCACTGGAGTTCCCGCTCGAGGAAGAACTTGGGAAGTTACGGGACTCCCGAACGGGAAGAGTAGTCCTGGGTGCCGGAGTAGGAGGCTTCCTATCCGTGTTGTTCATTGGTGCCAAGCTAACTTTTCCCTTATATAAGTGATCATTTTTAAGAGGAGCTTCTTGTTGGCTCAAACGGGAATAATAGTCATAATAACTTTCTGTATTCGGATCCGGTTCGATAACACTGTAAATATTTTTACTCATATTCGCGCTCGGAGGTTCGGGAGTAATATCATACGCATCGTGTTTTCTCTGCCTCTGTAAATACTTCATCGAATCTTTCCTCTGAGGAGTCATAGGAGAATCTTGAGGCATTTCAGTGTTCTCATCTGTATCCCATTCTTTATATTGTCGACGTTTTATTCTTCTTAATGTGGATGGTTTGTATCCGTTAAAACCCTTGAAACTAAAACTTGGTTGTAGTTTCCTTTGACTAGAAATCATTTCGTTACTCGCTCTCGTCTGTTCTTCTATGTGGTGTTGGTATTTAGCTAATTGAGATATTTTCATATTTCCATATTCTCTACTTAATCTAGAATCCCCGGCGTAATCTATTTCATGGGCTTCAAAATCCTTCAGAGAAGGTCTAGCTACATCTCTGCAGGATTTGCTACGAGCGATAGAGTTGTTTCGTGGGAGTCTGGGCAATTCTCTTTCTCTCATCACCTTCTCTTTTTCTCGTTCCCTCTCTCGTTCCCTGTCTTGTTCTCTTTCCCGCTCCTGTTCTCTTTCCCGCTCCCGTTCTTGTTCATGATCTTCCTCGGCGTCTTCTTCTCCAGAATATGGCGGAGAGCTCCCCGCTAAATGGCGATGAGTATCGACCCAGTTGGCGGCATACACCATTTCCATTGTTCTGTCTCCTATGGCCATCCAAGGATCGTCCATGATCGCTTTTCCAGGAAATTGTTTAATCTTCATGGTTATGTTTGGTCGATTAAATCTTCATTTTTTTTTTATTAAAGAGAATATGAAACACTCAATCGACAAATTTAGCAGTCGCCTTTATTTCGTTCATTTTTACTGTTCTAACCTATAAAGCGAAACATTGGTAAAAAAGAGGAACCTTAACTTCTTTGAATAAAATGCTTAACCTTTGCGATACAAATTTGAGTACCGAATGTTGAAATTTACCAGTTTTCTTACTTTGAATAAAATAAATGTTGAAAGAATTCACACCTAGGACGAAGGGTGATGGGCGATGGGTGACGGGTGATCCCACAGAGAACAATGCGCGGGTAAAATTATTATGACATACACTGATTCTCATGCCTTCCATTCTTTCTCGTACCGAGTACAGGCCGATAAGCACTTAAACCGATAGCTATAAAATATTATTTACTATTTACATACTCTCACGGCGCTTTGATTATAGTGCATTGTTCCTGGCCCATAACTCGAGTGAAACACTCACTTTACGTGGTCGTTTTATCTGTACCTGTGTGAAAGCTTCAAATCACAACGGACAACCAAACGTTTGTAGACGAGCACTGGATTTTACCCCTTAGGGAACACTTAGATTCACGTATGTATGATAAAACCAACTTGTCCAAGATAAAGTATAAAAATCAACAAATTTTAGGCGATGCCTAGTATGAAGGTTAAATAATTCTGTTTGATGGATCTCACCCGCATAAATAAGGGTTTCAGTTCTTTAACTTTACCAAAAATAATAAATGGAAGAATCGAAGAAATACAGAAGTTCAAACATAGGCAGAATGGAAAATGCTA